>NW_027633141.1:43831-86068 GCF_053919585.1 Euprymna scolopes
CAAATTCATATTGCCACAAAACTCCCTACTTTAGATATATTCCAGGCGCATTCTTGAAACTCTATTCATTACAGCAACACCATTTCCTTCAGTTCCAAACTAGAAACTTACAACGGCCTCAACTTCCTTGATATTCTTCGGCACAACGCTCCGAACGGATTAAATTTAACAGTTTATAGAAATTCAAGGAACAAGCATAATCTCCTATATATTTTTTTTATTTCTGATGAAAAAAAGATAAAACGAATCGAGAAGAGGACAAAACTAATTTACAAATAACCAAAACGCCCCGACCGCTTCGCCATTTTTCTAATAAGAATAATTGAACATATCTGTGCTTATATAACAATGAAAAGAAATTACATTTTAATTAATATCAGAGAATATTATGATTAAGCATTTTTTTTTGTTTTCTGAAAAATATATGAATTTGCATATGCATTTTTAAAAATCTCTACTTTAATATAAAGGCACTTTGTCACTCTGTATATGTAAGAGACGCAGAGTGGCCTTCCTATTAACTGGTTAATTGGTAGGGCCGATTAAAAAAATCATATCAAATTACTTTATGTCTGGAAATGTTCTCAGATAGGTTCTGTATCGGAACACCTCATATATAAATCGAAATTCGATAACAGAAAAGTTTCATTAAAAGAAAAATTCTATTTACAACTATGTTAACACCCTTATAAAGCCTAACATCATTAGAACATTAGAAAAGTTTATAACCGCACAAGCAGAACTATCCAGCGTATAAGATCAATATTAGGTTTTTGATAAGACAGCGTTTTCGAGCTAATGTTTCTTTTTAGAACAAAATTGAACTAAGATAATTGACTTTAATTCCAACCAATATATGAAAATACTTTATGGAAATAAATAGACATTTTTTTGGTTTATCAGGAGCACGGAGAAGTAAATGCTTCTGTTTCGAGCGCATTTACACCATCATACTTAATTCTTGTATGTAAAAATTTAATTCAGGTCATTATATAAAATATGTTCAGAAATCAACAGTAAATTCCTTGATAAAACAGACGTTAGAAATGAATATGTATCTTTAGCTCATGAACATGATTGTTTATTTATTTTTTATTTAAACTTAAATCAAATCTATTATATTAAAATGATTTCCTAAACCCAACAGCAGGTTCTCAACAGTGCAATGTACAGTACAATGAATTGTAAAATAGGTTACTGCGAGGAAACATGTAAAGCTATATGTTGGCTTACTAAAATAGGTCCTATCTAGAGCAAGCAATAAATCATTTAATTAAAAATGGACAATTTAACCGATGCCGATTACAAAAAAGTAACATTCGTTAATCCTGTGCTAATATAGTTGGATATAGAGTTTTCCTTGCTAGTTCCTGTATAAAACTGTTACCATAATGACTCTTCAAAAGTTTAGTTTAATATAATAGAAGCTGTTTCTAAAGTTGCTGAAATAACTACGAACGGAAAATTTCCATTTGTAACGGAACCCTCATGATCTCTGAAGCAAATATGTAATCCTAAAATAATTCAGACAAAATACATAAAAATTAACTTACCTTTTTTATAACAGAAAAATTTGCATCTCATACGATGCTTAAAAAAGCATTCATATTAGTAAGTTCAAATACATGGAATTAAAACAGTATTCTTTTTAAAATAAATACTCAATACGTATGCATAGCTATTAGGCTGACAAGAAAGTTTTGCGTTTTTTAACTTTTAAATTCAGATTAATAGGTTTCGCCTTAATTAATAAAAATAAGACCCATCAGAAGCAACATAACTTTGCCAACGCTAAACAAGTGTATTTATGCGAGTAAGGTAAAAATCTTACGTTCTGGTGGCGATACTGTTACTGAAGTCGCACAGGTTTAGGAAGCATTTCTCACGCACAAAGTTGTAAAGATGCATTTAAAAGTAGTAGTCTGTACGTGTGGTGTCTGGATATATGACGTATGTTGAAGAGTTTGCAGGGTCAGTTTAGTGTGACTCTCTTGTGGTGCCACTCGGCAGTGTCTAACAACTAAGCTGAGTGTAACCGTTTGTCGTAAAAAACAAATTTTCATCGCGTTACCACTTGTTCGAGTCGTTATTGTTTCGTAAGGGGAAAGACGATGGCACTTAATAACGGTGTTTCTTTTCGCTGTCATTCAATTCGTGAGGGACCATTCATCAAGATTTTTATTTTACAGGGTTTCCCAAGTGGTTGCAAATCGTCGTATACGTTACGTCTTATTCAGGAAAAAGTATAAAAAAACGTTGTACGAGGATCGGCTTCGAGTATAACTCTTAATTAATCGTTGTGAATATACGGTGGCCCACCACTAGGCTCATCCCTTTCAAGACACTCATCCTCGTCACTAAATTTCTTATATCGAAACTGTGCTGTGCGTTCAATAACGATGATTTGACTAACTGCTTCGTTCATATCGCGAGCGGCTTCAGCACTTTTCGAGCTAACTTGAATTGAAATACGATAACTGTGCGAATTTGCTTTTATTCATCTTTATTCAAAATTCTGATAAGAGGAAATGAATATTTATAAACGATTGTAATTTAAACAATTAGATATGGCGTGAAATACTATTTTATATTATATATATGGTAAAGGTATTTTAAGGAAAACTTATTGGAAAATACATCATTTAAAATCATGATAAAAATATCCGCAAGAACTTTCTCCTTACGATTATATAATAATTGAAATTATTTAAAAATGAGAAAGAAAATACAGTCCGGGTTTTTACAGTGTTACTCGTTATGTCATGGGTCAATCATCGATGCGTAGACTAATCATGATAAGGTTTGTGTTTTTAGAATAGTTTTATTTGAATATATATATGTATATATATATAAAATATATATATATATATATATATATATATATATACACAGAGTCTCCACAAAGTCTGATATATATATATATATATATATATATATATATATATATATATATATATATATATATATATATATATATATACAGGGTCTCCACAAAGTCTGGCTACGTTATGTAGTCAGACTATGTGTGCACCGTGTAGATTATGAAGCCAGACTTTGTGGGCACCATGTAGATTATGGAGCCAGACGTTGTGGACACCATGTTGATTATGTAGCTAGACTTTGAGGGCCCCGTGTAGATTAAACGTAAGCCAGACTTTGTGGGCACCGTGTAGATTATACAGCCATATTTTGTGGACACCCTGTATATATATATATATATATATATATATATATATATATATATATATATATATATATAGTAAGGTGTGAAAATATATATGACAATTAGCCTAGACCAAGGTCTTATATGTGGGATTGTCCCCACATATGGTCTTTGCTTGCAGTATCTGTCGGAACAGATGCTACACTTTGATCCCGGCCAGAAGCCCAAGAAAAGAGGATTTATTTGCTCTCCCACCGAGAAAATTATGCACAAGGCCGATTTTTAATGTGAAGAGTGAAGAGGAAATGGAGACCAACTCCCCGGGGAGTAGGGGAGCTGGATAGTTACCATTGGTATGAAGGGTTGCCCCTACATTGACCATGGTTTTATATGTGGGATTGCCCCCAAAAATGTACTTTGCTTGCAGTATCTTCCGGAACAGATACTACACTTTTAGATATTAAATCCTTTATTCATGTTAAGAATACAGTGAAAATCAACAATGAACAAACACTTAGGCACATGGCCAACTGAAAAGGCTGGATTGTGGGGGTCGTTCGTCATGCTTGTCACTGCAGAACTAGACAAAATCAAAAGTTTCTCCCAGCTAGTATCTTCTTATCATAATACCGCATTCACCCTTTCATACTAGGGGACGTCCTACTTAACTACCAATTTTTAAAACATTTTTTATTGACGTGTAAAAACTAAAAAGCTAACAATAAAATGGTACAATAATTCATTTGTGTCGAGGGTGGATGAAGAAAAAACAAAAGTAGATTAGTAGGACACTCCCAATCCCGTCTAGTTGATAGACTGCCCGTTCCACTAGGTTTTTAAAAGGAACCCCGCTTCTGCGGGCCAGTCTCTAAGTGGGGATGCTCTCTATGTGGCAGTGAATGGAGAAAATAAAATTTTGTCGTTAAGGAATGGCGGTTTGTTTGTATTTCTTTCTCTCCAAGATGGGTGAAATTTTGAGGGGTGAAAACAAAAATTGCAAGGAGGGGGTGGATATCTTGGAGGCTTCCTAATCGGGGAAGGGTGGAATACACACTCAGCTAGCTGAGAGGCTACCTGTTTAATTTTACTTTACTGAACTGCGCGTTCCACACCTAGGCGGGAACACGTATTCAAATGTAGCTTCTCTTCGTACACACATACTTACTACATGTATCCATCTTCTGTTAAATGCCGCGCTATTCAGCCTTCTTCTATCACATCTTATCTTCACCCGTAGTGGGTGTTTAAAGAAAGCGATCAGATCCTAATCAGAAAAAGACCCCCCCCAAGGCAACCTTTCAGACGCGACGTCCAACTCACCATTCTCGCCATAGCCAGGATCGCTACGTAGACCATTTGTCTTTTCCGGTCCCACAGCGGCCTCACGTTGTCCACGACATTGGATACGGTAATTGGGCGAGGATGCTTAGGATCGATGCGAGCCGTCACCTAGCCGACATACGCCCAGTACAGGCAGAGTTCGCGGCAATCGAAGAAAGCATGATCAGTTGTTTGTACGGACGTTGTCTTACAACGTGGACAATCAGGCAACTCCAAAAACCCAGAACTGCATTGTATGTTGTTGAGTGGAAGTGCATTTCGGGCCAATCGCCAGGTCACAGAGAACTCGGAATTGTTCAGAGGACTCGTACCTGACACCCAGCTCCACGCGGAGCGGATCTCACTCTGCTGCCAACCAAATCGCGCACATAGCGGGTCGTCGGCGGCCCCCTTCACTAGACCCCTGTGTACGGGTAGCAGTCACAAGGTTGCTGGACCTTGGTAGTCGTTTTAGCGCGGCTCGGCACTCTTTAATGTAGGCAGATTCTCCCCGCGGCCTGCGACGGCTCTCGATAGAAGGGTCGAGCAGGTATTTGGGTTGGCACATTAAATAACTACACCCGAGTCCTTCTCTTGCCCTGGTATTCAGATATTAGTTTGACTCTCCCATGCTTTATTTCTTGGAGGGAGAGTCTCTCCGCATCGTTCTTGGTGGGTAGGAGGACTTCCAACATGGCGAAGCTCCTCTGGTACAGGTATAGTACCGGGATGTTAAGTTTGTGGAGGAGCCCCGCCATGTCTTCCTTCTTCATCCCCAGGAGGCGGTTTTTCGGTATATCGGAAAATGCGAAGGACATGACTCAGCCCTCAATCGCCTACCAGGTACCCGGTATAGGTTTTATATCTGCCCCCTCTATGTATTGTCTGCACTTTGTCAGGTACAGGTCTCTATACTCCTGAGGGGACAGTTGTTTTTCTACCGTCTTCCCCCATACAGACCCTCTTGGTGATGTAATGTTGGTATGGGGCCTTTGATGGGGTTAGCCCTTTTTAGTCTTTTATGGTGGTCGCCCCTGGCTGTTTATTGGCGACGCTTCCTGCCTCCCCAGATTTTTTAGTCTGTCCTTTTGTGGGAGTGTCGCATTTTGGGGGGGTCGACTCCCTTTTAAGTGTCTTTTGGGCCTGACACTCCTTGGTTAGAGTTTTTTCGGGACAAGCTTCCCATTTTGGGGAGTCAGCCTCTTTGTTTATTTTGAGGCCACTTGCCCCTTCCGCGTTTGTGAGGTCCAGGCGGTATGCCCTCTCATTTTCTTGATCTGCTCCCCTTTTGGGGGAACATCCCTCCTGGCGAGCGCTGTCCCCTTTATTGTCCTTTTGGCCTGTCACCTCCTTTTTGTGGTCGGAGTGAGATTCTACGACCGATTTTTGTTTTGCTCCCATTTGGGGGAGTCGCCCTCGGGGGGAGCTGTTGGTAAATTTTCCCCCTCCTGGGAGCGTCCAATGCTGTCATATCCGGGCGGTACGTTGATTTTGGTCCTCCTGTTGAGGAGTCGTCCTCTTGGGGAGCAGTAGCCTCCTGGCCGGGGTATCCATATTGGTGGCCTCCTGGCTGGGGTATCCATATTTGTGGCCTCCGGGCTGGGGCTGTCTGTTTTGGTTCCCTCTTCTTTTAAAAGTCAATGAAAAGAGTGACGTGGAGTCGGCATCCAAAGTGGGGAGCCGACTTTGGCGCCAAAAAGGAGCGGCACCAAAAGGATGCAAGAGGGGAGATAGAACTGAGAGAGGGTTTGGGAAGTTAGTGGAGGGAAGAGAGAAAGTGTTTCCGATCCTCTCTCGCGGGAAGGTTGTAAATTATCAGCTCGGATCCCCCATGAGAGGGGGAGAACAGAGAAAGACAAAGTGGGGGTGCAGAGCTACCCAACAAGCTCTTCAGGTTTCCGGACATGAGAATGTGTCGGCAGAACCGCACTGCCTCGCGCGGTGTACGTACGAGAGAACAGATACTACACTTTGATCTTGGCCAAATGGCCAAGAAAAGCGGTATTTATTTGCTCCCCCACCGAGCAAATTACGCACAAGGCCGATTTTTAACGTGAGGAGTGAAGGGGTAATGGGGACCTACTCCCTGGGGAGTAGGGGAGCTGGATAGTGACAATTGGTATGAAGGGTTGTCCCTTCGTTGACCAAGGTCTTATATGTGGAGCTGCCCCTACATATGGTCTTTGCTTGAAGTATCTTCCGGAATAGATACTACACTTTGATCTTCATACATAATTTATTTCGTGAAAATGAAAATTACAATCAAGATAATTCAATGTCAAATCAAATAAATTTAAAGTTAAATTCCAATTTACAAAACAATTTATAAGATCTGGGAGGAGGAGTGTTGTAAGGTCTTTGTTACTAAAGTGAAAATGGAGTTTTTGGCGATTTTACTCTTGATTGGCAACATTTATTACAATACATCATTCACTCTGTAAACTCTAAATTAACTAATGACACTCCCAGCGTTTTTGCAAGCACATTTATCGTGGCCAAAAGGCCAAGAAAAACTTAAAAAGCTAAAAACAGCGTCTATTAACAAAGGACCATTGATCTTAACCAAACAGGCCAAGCACAAAAGTGTTACGGACAGACCGACCGACCTACCAACCAACCGACGGACTTATAGAGTCGATTGCATGTGACTAAGAACCGTTAAGGTAGTGGGAGAAAAAAAAAACTATAGCGTTTCTTAAAATGCCAATAACAAATTCTTAACAGATATATATATATATATATATATATATATATATATATATATATATATATATATATATATATATATATATATATATATATAACATTAGTAGGGAGATCCAATTTTGTTTGATATTAAATAATGACCAACGATGTTCCCCCAATTCGGATTTTTTTTTTTAATCATAGTTGTTTCAATCGGTCGTATTTCAATACAAAACGTTTGGTTGCCGACTCTAGCCAGGGACTCGCCGAAATACACTGGAAGAAAGTTTATATGCCTCCTTGTAGCAATAGAAACATGAATATATTATAGTCTAGATTGCATTGTTGAGAACCTAATGATTATTTTATAATATTATTTTTATATATAAAAATAATATCATAAAATAAATTAATTAATGTCGAAGATGCAAATGTCAAGTATCAGGTTTCAAATGTGCTCCTGGGACATTGATATTGGGCAACCCCTATTCTTGATTTAATACGCTGGTGATAAAACATTTTAAGGCGTTGACATGGTAAACTATACAAGGATATTTTGGTGGAAAGCGGATTATTTCTTTTTTAATTAGATTGATTTTCGATTATCAACTTTTAGAACTTACCTGGGGAATTCAGATACAAAGACTTTCTCCATAAACTCCCAGACACAAACTACGTTTGTGTTAAATTTTTATAAAATATCGATTCAGCTGCTTCAGAATCCAGACAAATTTTACACAAGGCCACACGCACAGAAACAGTTCGCTTTAATGTTGACATACCTGTTTCGTCAGATCAACGAAGTAAAGCACTGTTGACCCTATTCAGTACTCGGAGACAATTTTTGAATTCGATGTGCTGCGTGTGATTTTTGCTTATCTCCTCGTTGTTTGAAATCAGTCTTGTGCCTGTCCTTTTCACTAGACACAAGCAGTGTCGATTCAGGGGAGGTGTAAGGGTTTGTTATTGCGTAACCTTTATCTGAGTTACCGTATCCAGAGTTTCCCTTGTCTCTTGAGACGGAACGCAATAAGACCGTAAAAAAATCTTTCTAAACTGAGGTGCAGCGAAAACAAACTGTCAATAATTCAGTTAAAAATTACCAAAGTAGAATTTGTGCTAACCGAATGTCTGTAGAATTAAAATTATGAGTTAGTACTTATGACGTGACTAAAAGAAAAAAAATCGTTACGATGTCAAAAAAATGTGAAGTAAAATTTAAAAAAACGTAAATGAAAGTTTTTTTTGTTTTTGTCTTAAATAAAGAATCGTAGTTGAATTGAATTGTTTGTTTATTTGAATTGAATTGTTTGTTTATTTTAAAATAATTAGCTGAATGAATTGTTTGTTTATTTTAAAATAAAATATCTACTGGGCCACAACGTTAATTGCGAAATCACGGAAATTATTTTATTTAAACTAATTTAAAACAGAATGCTTGGAAGTTTTAGTTTTAATATCCGTCGAAAAAGAAAACAAAAACAAAACAAAAAAAAACAACGTGCGTGCCCAAGGGAAACAACTCAAACCGATTCATAAAAAATAGATGTCGGGAAAAATAAATTTAATAAAATATGTTATCAATATAAATCAAGTTTAAATAATAAACTTAAATGGAACAATTATGATAATTCTCTCACTATAAACAATAAATAGTACACCGCTATTTAATTCAGTTGATTTCCTTAATGTAATACGCAAATGACGTAACCTATTCATCTTATATTTTTCAATAATTATAGTATATATAGGAATGAATAATATGAAGTGATGGATTTTAGTATATATTAATCAACTTGTGCACAAACAAACAATCAGAAAGGAATACGAATGTATATATATATATATGTATATATATATATATATATATATATATATATATAAATATATATATATATATTAGGTAATGATAAATCGTCAACCTGCTGCAAGACGTCTGTCTGGACTTGGATGTCAACCACATGTGTGCCGCAGCGAAGCGTAACATATGAAGTGTGTCCGACACGATGGTCTTCCTCGTGGACCACCTAGCCCACTTCGTATCTGGGCCTGGCTAAATCCTTACGCTCAAAATGTATACGCCTATCCGAGTTCTGCAAACGACAATATATATATATATATATATATATATATATATATATATATCAGTCGAACCTCTATGAATCGTGTTTGTAGTATAAAATTATCACTATCGTTCGCTCTCGACAATCTTTTTTCTTCTTTTTGATTCTACTGTATTTGAACTTTCTAAACCGTTAATTTTAATTTCGCTGCAATCTATATAATTATATATTCATACAAGTACACTAGCTTCGGCGTTTTAACTGTCTATACGGTCCTCATATCCGGTTTCAAAAAATCGTCTGCTTACTAACTGTATGCCGCTGCAGCTATTCAAAGCTTAAATAAGTTTAACAATATTTTTTTTCTGTTTTAACATATTAACGTGTTTTCTTTTCGAATAAATGTAATTTCATCCCGTTGACTGAATAACAAAACGAATTTAATGTAAATATACAATATATAAAAACCGTATTCATTATCATATTTACTGCTATTAGTAGCGCTCCTGTTGTTTCTGGCAATTTTTTTTCAGGCTTTACTCAAAAAAATACTTTCTCTTCAAGTAGGGGGGGATATAGAAACTCTGTTTTAGTAGTGTTTTTATTAGAGCCGCCTTAATTTGAATTAGTGTTTAAAGTAGTGCTCTGGAGGCTTTTTGAGTTTTATATTTGTCATTCATCACCTAAAAAATGTTGACATAAAAAGGCAATATTGTTTCAAATAACTTTTTATATGGAACATTTTTTCATCTTACTCTTTAAGGACCAACAGGTACACTAGTATGAAATAAACAGTGTGTTACTTTTGAAAATTCAGATTTTCAACCAAATACACAGCAACGTAAAGAGCCAAAAATATAAACAGAATACTGGTTACACATTAGCGCGGTTTATTTAAAAGTAAATAATTTGTGAATTACGAATTGAAGATTTGTCATATAAAAATGACTTAGGCGTTGTCTTCTGATGTTTTAATATGGTCAGTGAAGTTTTTGAATTTCTGTTTATATCTCTTTTTTCTTGCCGATAAATCGACTCTGAAAATTCTTATTTCTAATCGTTAAAGCGTTCTTAGAATACATACATTAAGCCCATTCTGTTTCTGATTACTGTCAAGTGTGTTCTGTCTATAGCCTCAAACGCTTTTTATGAATCTGCAATACTTCGCTTTTTATTCTATTGTTTCGCCTCGTACTAATATCAGATATTTATGGACTTGTATCGTACTGTTTCAATTTTAAATTTATTTCTTGCTTCGATTCTTTTTCCAAATGTTTTTTTAACTCTTTTTTTTACAAACCTAACATCATGCATGGCAGGAAACAATATTTATTCTAATTAAGTTGATGAATCCCAGCCCAATCTAATAATTTCAAAGAAGGTCAGACGTCTATATATATTGTTTGACACCCATCCATTTTCTCCTCTTTATTCATATACTTTTATAATGTATCATGCTAGCCTCTGTCATTTTTATGTTTTTTAAAAATTTTTACGCATGTTCACCCCTTACAAAGCATATCGCCACTTGCATGTAAAAGGCTACTATTTCGGATAATGTATGGAAAGATTAACAAGATATTTGTTTATGTTACATTTAAACTTCTGCATATCAGTACAGCCCAGGAAGCAGGCAGCAGGAAGGGAATTCAAAAGTCTGGCTGTTCGAAGGAAGAAACTATTAGAATAGAAAGGTTTCTGGCATTTAGGGACAATAACAGTGAAGGTGTGAGATCTTATTGCTAAGCGGGTTTGTCAGGGATATGTACGTCGAGGGGGTACAAGTGAAACAAGTTCATCAGAACACATTCCATTAAATGTATGTAAAACACAAACAAATTCCTGATGAACCGGACCCCCTAAGTAATGACACCTTACCAATTCTCCAATGCTATTGCTACACTATCTCTTTGATTACTGTACACACAATAACCTTTATCCCTGAGTGGCTATTGGGCTTTGATAAGTTGTGAACTCCGTGTAAAAAAACATGTAACAGTACGGACATAGGGGACATAATGCTGTACTGTCGCAAACAGGCTCCCGAGGCATAGAAAAAGACATGGCAAAATATACATAAAAATACGCCAAACTTAAATAACATCATCCAAGCAGCAGCTTTCGATGTGCAAATACACACAGGAATAACACCAATATGGGAACAAATAAGACAAAAAAAATGTTCTCAGAAGACAGCAACACATACTGGTCGGTCCAAATATCTCTAGACATTTACGACGAATGGTGCAATTATAACGCATTCGACCCCGAGAAAATCGGAGAAGATCTAATCGAGATTTGCCATAAAATAAGAGCCTAAAATCAATGGATTCCACATCACCGGGCCAAGCAACTCAGCAAACAGCTACATACTACGTAGTATAAATAACGGACTGATGAACTGCGGCAGAATGCGATGCCAAACATCTGACAATTTTACATTCGGTAGCTGTGTAGACAAGAACCTCATATTCACTGAAGAAATGTGGTTCACACCACAAAATATAGAGGAGGCAAGTGCATACTAGAGGGAGCAGACATATACGTAAACGTGAAGCATCGGCAGGGGCGTATACTGAAAAGAACTGCATGCATAAGTACATAAAACGAGGACCCGTGGAGACACGTGGCAGGAGAAAAAAAGAATAATGGAAAACCGAATTTTCTCCTACACAACAAGACGCGCAATGGACCAAGTAAAGACATGGGGTGTTATAGAACTAAACCCATTGATGTGGCTGACGATATGGAGAGACCATATAAAAAAATACAGCCAAAACAAATACACAGTAATAGAAACAGACACGACAATACAACCCAAAAAATCTTAACGATAAAACGTAAAAGTAGCAGATCACGACTCACAAAAAAAAAAGAAAAATAACAAATGGTTAACAGAAACGTAACACAAGAACTAGAGAAATGTGAACTAGATCCCAGATTCCCTATCTAATACTGCAGTACACACTCCAGAAAAATGTTTTTTTCTGCTACAATTAAACTGACAGTGATAATGAACTAGCCAATGACACATCACCGACTAATTCACCTTCGAAATACACTGACACAGATATAATAGAAATTTCTACGGACGACGAAGACACAGAGGAAGCAGTACTATTCATTGCATAAAGAACCAGAAAAAAATCCTCAGCCAAGATTACAGACTTAATGAATACTTCCAACTCCGACAAAAAGAATTAGACGGACATTTACCTCTACTCAACAAACTATACTGTGACGAAACACTATAAAAGCAGTACTGAGTCGGAAATACTTTGGCTAATTATATAAACATCTAAGGTCTGGCAAGATGGCGGACAAAAACTTTCTTCAACCTAAGGTCTGGCTGGACATATTATTACTCTTAACCAACATATTATATAAAAAACAAATTAAAAGCTATATTTTCTATTGTACGTTACCTTACATTAATAAACTATATTTAATAATATATTGGAGTCTGTCATATATATTGGAATATTGATCTCATATCTGGCATGTATAAGCAGGAGACAAGCATATATATATATATATATATATATATATATATATATATATATATATATATATATATATATATATATGTTGCTGGCACGCGACCCGTCATGTTCGGAGTTGCAGTTCTCTATGCAAAACTAATTCCTTTCTGCTTAAAAAAGAGAGAAAACATAGTGATAATAAATGAGTGAAGAACGAAAGAAAGGAGAGAGAGAGGGGGAGGGTTAAAAAGGTAGACACGTGCATAAACGCTAATAACAACAAAAAAGATTGAAGCATTTTGTTTTTCAATTCTGAGGATATCAACAGATTCCGCATTTCACTGATTACATAAATAAGCCCGTTTCACTCATCACCTGTCAAAGAGTTGAGTCGGTAGACTCTACATTTTGGATAGCTGCTTCAGTATGTCGTTATACACATCCCATGTCTGGCACAAGTTCACTCTCCATAAAACCTCCAGCTCCACAAAGGGAAACTTCTCGATTGTCGTACACATTGGATATGAACGTCCGTCTCATTTTATCCTAAAGAACACCTAACACCGATACGTTACCTTCAAAGATCTTGAGTCGATTTTTGTTTTTTTTTAGTTTTTTTTTTTACACAGGCATCACCACATTATCAAGGCCAAGAGGCAACTCAAGGATGAGGGTTAAAGAGTGTACAGTAGAAATTTGAAAATATAATAATCATTAGTAATGATTAACTTATATGGAACGGCTCATCAAGAACTTATTTACGTTAGACTTGAAGACAACCATATTGTAATCAGCCGGAAAGCAGGAAAACGGAAGACAATTCCACAGGCGTGAAGTTCTAAGAAAGAAGCTTTGTTCATGGAATTTACGTTTAGGTTTAGGCACAGATAAAGAGTATGGGATTATTGATAGTGTTTTCAGCTAGACAAGTGTTTCTTGTGAAAGTTTGGCGAAGGGGGGTCATAGACTGAAGGCCAGTCTAACACTTTCCATGAAAATAACGATACATCAGAGACAAGCTCGCAATATCTCTTCTGTGCGATAGAGGTTAAAGGGAAGAGAAAAGGACATCTCCTACGAGGCTGCGAAGTCTATTTTGAACTCTATCAAGGCATGGCAAGTTCTTTCTAGCAGCTCCTGCCCAGATGTGGCAACAGTATTCCATCATTGGACGTACCTGGGTTATATATAGATAGAGAATTGCATCAGTCTTTTACATTGTTAATCTGTTAAGGTAGGATCTACCTAATTAGCATACGTAGAGTTTCAACTATATACATATGGTTGGAACCTTAAAGACGGAAGAGACTCAACGAGAGACATAACGAGAGACTCAGAGAGACTACGAGATCGAGAGTGGACGACTACCTAGCCGTCACCTTCTCCGAGGACGGTATCCATATGTATAACAATGGACTCTATGTAAATATTGCATATACTTTCTTGCTCTCAATATATCTGTTCTATTTTAAATTTGTGTGGTAGTTATTTACTTCCATGTGTTCAGTCGAGTTTCAACAAGAATAAAGCATAGTCTTATTATCGTTGTCAACTATGTACAAAAAGCTTTAAAATATAAGAGGTTAGTTTTTTTCGAGACCCACAGTTCAGTGTATGGTAGCGTCAAATCTCTACGGTTCTAATAAGCATTGTCTGAAGATAGCTGTTTCAATTTGACCTAAGCAGGCCAGAGGATAATTAGTTGAGACAATAACATCTGGAAGAACGTAATTGCTTAGGATATAGTTACAGAACTTAGCATTCTTCTCTAGTCGTGGTAAATAACCTTAATTACGCAAGAGGATGAATGACTGAAAGGTGGTCAAGCAACAACAATAAAGATGAGGATAACAGAACAATAGTTAAACTGTTTTTAACAATTATTATTTGGCATTATTGGTAGTGTGGAAGGATCCACATAATTAGCATACGTGGAGTGTCAACCATTAATATGGTTGGTACCTTAAAGACGGGAGAGGCCCAACGACAGACCCAACGAGAGAATCAGAGAGACAACGAGATCGTGAGTCGATGACTACTCAACCGACACCGTTTCCGAGGACGGTCTCCCCAGGACTACCAATGGACCCTGTGTGAATATCGAACACACTTTCTTGCTCTCAATATATCTGTTTTATTTTATTTTTTGTTGTAGTTATTTATTTCCATGTGTTTTATTTCTTAGCGCTTAATTTGACCCGCTTTATTGATATTTTGTAATTTAAATTTGTTATCAGAATTTTATTGTAATTTTATTTTTTTTTTTCAAAATATTTAAAATCAAATATCATTTTTAAATTACATTTTTTAAAACTGTTTTTAGAAATCTTAAAACATATTCTCTCTAGGTATTTCATTTTCTTATATATTGTTTGGCATATTCTTTAAGAATTCATGGTTCTTTTCTGACTCTTCTTACTTTGATCCCTCTTATTTCGCCGGCCTACAAAATACTTTTACAATCCTAATAACAAAAACATTTCCATTTCTAATCTGAATATTTTCAAAGTCACTATTGTCTTTTAAACTTTACTTTTGTATTATATTGGTCTTTTCTCCTCTTCTGACCAAAAACATATAACTTCAAAATTACATAGACAAAATACGTTTTTCCCTTACTTCTGGTTATGTAGTCCTTGTTCAGTCGATAACGTAATAACGTTCCTTTGCAACTGTCTTAGAACTGCACGCCTGTGAAACTGTCTTCCATTTACCTGCTTTCCAGCTGACTATAATATGGATTTCTTCAAGTCTAACGTAAATAATTTCTTGATGAGCCGTTCTACTTTAGTAACCAAATTTACCGAATTTAGATTACTAGCGATTAGTATATTGTTCAGTTGACTACTGTACATTCTCTAACTCTTATCGTTGAGTGGCAACTTGACCTTGATAAGTCGTGATGCCTATGTAAAAAAACTTTATGGTTTACATTTTAAACTCATTCTCTCTCTCTCTCTCTCTATATATATATATATATGTATATACACACACACATATATATATATATATATGTATATATGTATATACACACACACACACACACACATATATATATATATATTATTTTATTTTTCTACACTAAACAAATCACAGTGCAAATTGGACATACGGATTTCTAATTGGGGCAAAATATACGGGGATACTATTAAAAGATTGAGCATCAAGGTGCACTTCTGCATGTCAGTAGAGTCGGGGAAACCGGATTCCAGGAGGGCATTCCAAAATCTAGCAGAATAAATTATTTGAATAGAAGTGTTTCCGCTATTTAAGACTTGAGTTATCATACCTACTGGATTGCAAATCCGGATTTGTACGCTATCAATACAATAAAGACACCTTCAACTAGTACATCTAGGCATAATTCAGGTGATTAAAAGTAGGTTTATACTAAAAAACGTAATCAAATGAACTAATGCGACCAGATCTTATTATTTCGTTTTCATAGTTGTTTGTTTTAAGGAAATAAAAAAGCTTGAAGATAAAAACCGATATTACTTAAATATTACTAAATCGACATCAAAAAGTAAAACACTGATTAGTTAATGTCTTTTGCTTTATAGCACGAAACCATAGACTTTAATTTTGGATTAGAATAATGAATGAAACCTTTTCAATGGTAAAAAAAGCACAGAAGATTCGATCGATAATTTTGACTAATGTGAATTCCCGAGTAATTCACGAAGAATCTTTGTGATTTTTTCTTTAAATCATTAACTCTTTACAGATTTTTTTGCTTTGGCAGCAAGAAGGCTGTCCTATCAGCAGGTGCAAAGTACTGGGTCTGCTGTATTGCAATTTGGTGAATGGATTCTGGACCATGCAGTAGCTTTTGGTGGGGCCTCTCGATGCCATATTGTTGGTTAATTGTTACGGCTTTACCTTTTCATGTGCTACAAAACTATTTCTTCATTTCTATTTTTCTCTTACTTACCCTCTCTGCTCTGCTTCAAGCAAGTCTCTATACCTAGTTCACAAATCCCAAAACTCCATCATGAAAAGTTTCAATAAAAATACACGATTAAACCCGTTTCTCCAACTTCTAACGTAGACCCCCCACTACCATGTCTCCTCGAACATCAGGGATCTACGTTCTAACCTTCCAGAGGTTGAAACCCAATTACAGGAGACAAAATCATATAATTTCTAAGCAAAACTGGCACTGGAAAGACTATTTCCCTAGATGAGTTCGTAATCAAATGGATACTCTAATTTAACTTCAAAATCTGACCCCCAAGATCGCCATGGACATGGAATATGTGCCTATATAAAAGCACGTTTTCCATGTGGTAAGGACACCTCCAGAGCAGTTCCTAACTTACCCTACATTTGCTTCCGATTTGTACTTGCTCAAACTACTGCATATATATTAGCTCTTTATCGCCCCCACAACCACGCATTTACTATCTTTAAAAGCATATCTGAGAAAATTGACCACGTCCTATCTGCTTATCTTTCAGCTAATATTCATGTCTGGAGACTTCAATGCTCACAATGTGGAATGCTTAACTCACTCTAACAAAACCGATGATGAGGGGTGGTTCTGTCAGGATTTCTCTATGGCTTATGACCTCACTCAGGTTGTTCACGAACCCACCTATCTGCCCGATACTGACGGCCAGTATGCAAGTATTCTAGACCTGTTGTCTCACAATTGCCCTGAACTGTGTCAAGTTTCGTTTTTTCTTCACTTGGATCTATCGACCACTCTGTTGTATCAGTTAAGATAAAAATGAAATGTAATAAGTCCTCAGATGTACCTCTCAATCGTACAGTATATCGATACTCTATAGCTGACTCAGATCTATCCCTGCGTTCCATGTTTAAAAAGGATGTGTCCTCTATAGTATCAGACGTGACGGAATGATTAATTGTAAACATATACCGTGTCCTACCCTCGAAAAAATTCCAGCAAAAACCTAACAGCCAGCAGTGGTTCTCTCCATAATGTGCTGCTGCCATTGTGCACAAAAATCACCTTTTCCATTGCTTCCAACGTAATAGATGTACTGAGACTAAAGCCGCTTTCAGGACTGCTAGCAAACACTGTAAAAAAGTAATAGAGAACGGAAGAGAGTTGTATGTTCAGTCAGTCAAGTCCAAAGTAGCTGAGCAGCAGCTTGGTACCCACAGGCTTTGGCAAATAGCAAACAGAATCTTGAACATAAGCACGTGTTCTATCCCAACTATCATAAATGGACCTGAGGTAATCTCGTCAGCACCAAACGAAGCCAAACTCTTTGCCAATATCTTTGTAGCTAATTTTACCCTCTGCAATCAAGGCCACCAATCTCCAATATTTCCACCTGTATCAGAAAACACGCTATGTGATATACAAATATCTGTACGTGATGTTTCCAAACTAATGACAAACCTTGATTCTAGTAAAGCATCCGGCCCTGGCGGTATCCCAATTATAGTACTCAAAAGACTTCAACCAGAACAAGCGCCCATCCTTAAAAAACTGTATAAAAGTTAAGGAGAATAGCTTCCCATCACCCTGGAAAATCTCATCAGTACGCCCTGTATTTGAGAATTAAGGTGATCGCTCTCAATACAGCCCAATAAGTCTCAACAGTATGCCCTGTATTTGAGAATTAAGGTGATCGCTCTAAATACAGCCCAATAAGTCTCCTGTGCGTCACGAGTAAATTGCTGGAATCTGTGTGAAATAGAGAAGTAATCAACACTATCAGCAAAAATAACCTTCTTAGTGCCATGCAGTATAGTTTTCGTTTTTCAAATCTGCAGCAGATGTGCTTATAGTTATATCTCAAAGGATTAGCGAATCTTTCGACGGAGGCTACGTTTCTAGGGCAATTACTCTTGACATAACAAAGACCTTTGATAGAGTATGGCATAAAGGTTTACTTCACAAGATCCTCAGCTACGGTATAGCTGGAAATGTCTTAACAATTATTAAATCATTTCTCTCTGATATGTTCATAAGAGTAGTGGTTGATGGGCAGAAATCAGAAGCTCACAGTATTAATGTTGGATTACATCATGTATCCATCTTGGGCTCAACTCTCTTCCTGATCTACAATAATGATCTTCCAAATCACATCATTACTTCATTCGTAGACATTTATGCTGATGACACTATTATCTATGGTAGCACATCTAAAACCGTAAACGACCAAGTTCTCTCCAATTATCTCTCCTCTGATCTTGAGCAAATGGTACAATGGGGAAGGAGGTGGCTTGTTACTTTTAATGCAGCTAAAACCAAGCTTCTCTCTTTACATCGTCAACGCTCGCCTCCCCATCTGGCATCAATTGATATGAATCGCTCTCGTCTTGGGAAGGCCTCGTGTTTTGACAAGCTTCTGGGATTGACCTTTACTCCTAATCTTAAATGGAGCACATACATTAAATCCGTTGCCAAGGCCGCTGGAAAAATGGTGGGATCCTTATATTAATCCAGTAGATATCTCACTGTTGATGCAATTATCTATCTATATAAGAGCCAGGTATGTCCAATGATTGAATACTGTTGCCACACCCGGGAAGGAGTTGCTTAAAAGGACTTTTCCTGCCTTTATAGAGTTAAAAATAGACTTCGTAGCCTTGTAGGAGATGTCCTTTTCTCTTCCCTGCAACGTCTTTCTCGCAGAAGAGATGTTGCGAGTTTATATATATATATATATATATATATATATATATATATATATATATATATATGTATATATAATATATATGTATATATATATATATATATATATATATATATATATGTTTATTTATGTTAGTGTGCGTGTTTGGTATATCAATACGCATCTAAATTCCTTTAGTGTCTATTAATTAGATCGTAGGAGAATGTATATACATGCGTATATACGTGTCACAATCAATTATACAATGTGTGTATACGCGTGATCGGCTATGATCGTTTAGCGTTGTGATTGTCTAATCTAGATTTCTTTATATGTGTACGTACATATAAGTACAGTCCATGACGGGCCAAGAATGTATATACATTACTTTACAACACAACGGCCGAATGACACTTATTTGGGGTTTAAACATCTGAGCAATCGGAACATATCTGGTCTGTTGCATTTTTGGTCTTAATTTGACGGATTCTTATAACAGCTACAAATGAAGATTCGTACAATCTAACGTCTTATTGGTATTTACAACAGTTTCATTCCGGATGTTTTGTCCATTCGGAAACTGCAACGCTAGTCCTAGATATTTTTTCTCAACATTGATCCCTACACGGAGGCATTGCGATTTACGACTCTCTTTCTCCTCTGACATTACTGAGTAGGTCTGCTTTCTCTCTCTCTCTCTCTCTCTCTCTCTTTCTCTCTCTCTCTCTCTGACTCTCAACTCTTGACTAAATGATATGTGTTTTCAAGCTGATTCGATACGTTTTTAGTAGGGCTATGACAAAAAATATCCTTTTCATTGTTTTGACTCTCGAGTATATATCCGACACAGACACAGTTAATAAACTGAGAATCACATCACTCTATATAAAAGTGTATAAGATATCAACAGATACACACTTGAGAGCCAAAACTACGTAAAGAATATGTTGTTGTCATATCCATAGTTATTAATATACGTTACTGAGATAAGCACGTGATATTTTTACACCATTATTATAAGTTGTCAACTAAATTGTTATGATAACGTTTGTAAGCCATATTCCTAAATTAATGTAAATAAGTACTTATGCTATATATTTTTTGTATTATTCTTGGACGCTTTTTAGCTGGCAAAAGATTTTAGCTTAAATAATCGTAATAATTTAACTTGGCCTTTTGGTCAAGATCAAAGTGTAGTATCTGTTCCGGCAGATACTACACTTAAGATAATTTGTATCAGTCAATGGAGGGGAAACCCTCTATACTGGGACAATTATTATTTTTGGTAACCAGAGTGCCCCCTTTTTGCCTACTTTAAGGGGAGCTGGTTTTTACCTCACATTAAAAATGGCCTTGTGCCTAATTTGCTCAGTGGGGGAGCAAATAAATACCATCTGTTCCGGCAGATACTGCAAGCTATGACTAGCTATGACTAGCTATGACTAGCAAAGACCAGATGTGGGGGCAACCCCACATGCCTGACCTTTAACCAGCTCCCATTTCCCACCTCTCGGGTGTTGGTCCCCTTTTCTCCTTCCCCCTCCCTTCACTCCTCACATTAAAAATCGGCCTTGTGCCTAATTTGCTCGGTGGGGGAGCAAATAAATACCATCTGTTCCGGCAGATACTGCAACAAAGACCATATGTGGGGGCGACCCCACATATAAGACCTTGGTAAATGTAAGGGAAACCCTTCTTAGCAATTGTCACTATCCAGATCCCGTACTCCCCAGGGAGTTGGGCCCCATTTCCCCTTCACTCCTCACATTAAAAATCGGCCTTGTGCCTAATTTGCTCGGTGGAGGAGCAAATAAATACTTGGCCTTTTGGCCAAGATCAAAGTGTAGTATCTGTTCCGGCAGATACTGCACTTAAGATAATTTGTACCAGTCAATGGAGGGGAAACCCTCTATACTGGGACAATTATTATTTTTGGTAACCAGAGTGACCCCTTTTAGGGGAGCTGGTTTTTACCTGACATTAAAAACGGCCTTGTGCCTAATTTGCTCAGTGGGGGAGCAAATAAATACCATCTGTTCCGGCAGATACTGCAAGCTATGACTAGCTATGACTAGCAAAGACCAGATGTGGGGGCAACCCCACATGCCTGACCTTTAACCAGCTCCCATTTCCCACCTTTCGGGAGCTGGTCCCCCCTTTCCCTTCCCCCTCCCTTCACTCCTCACATTAAAAATTGGCCTTGTGCCTAATTTGCTCGGTGGGGGAGCAAATAAATACCATCTGTTCCGGCAGATACTGCACTTAAGATAATTTGTACCAGTCAATGGAGGGGAAACCCTCTATACTGGGACAATTATTATTTTTGGTAACCAGAGTGCCCCCTTTTTGCCTACTTTTAGGGGAGCTGGTTTTTACCTCACATTAAAAACGGCCTTGTGCCTAATTTGCTCAGTGGGGGAGCAAATAAATACCATCTGTTCTTCAGATGCTGCACTTCCATTTCTTGTTCTCTTTTGGTGAAGGATCAGTCCTTCACGACTGAGACATTTTTTGTTTTTATTTTTGTACCTTTTCTTCACGTTAAAAAACAATCCTGGTGTCTAACTTTGTCCCGTGGGGAGGGATAGCAAGTAGGTAAATAATCGTAATAATCATCCACTAGCATATGTTCGGCGTTGTCCAGGTATGTTTTATATTACTACAGCATATCCAGCAAATAAAAATGCTTTTTACGAGGAGAATAATTTACATTAAATCACCAACAGTTTTGTCTCACAAATGTTTATGTCGTATGTGTAATTAACTACTTCTTTGCGGCAAAGTCAATAAAGTTAAACATTACACGTAGCCATAATTCAAAACTTGAACTTCTAATGACCATTTTTACTATCCTGCTTAACAAAATCGTTTGAAAGTTTATTTTACACACTTTATTTTACCTACATGCTTCTAATATTTCACATTAATACGAATTCGGGTATTCGAACTAGTATAGAATATTTTCCAACGCCATCTTATTATTACAAATGTTTCGTTTACTTTATTTAAAACTTTACCATCAAAATCGATATCGATTATCATTATGTTATTTAACTTTGTCAGAAAATGTAATAGCTACAGCGTCATTATATCTTAGAAGGCCCAATAATCTAAACGCTTTAATCAAGAGTGATCGTTTGGTTTTAAATCGAACAATTTCTAAAGGCTATTATATACAATATAACATTGGTTTCGCAAGCATATCATTATTTTTTTCTTTCATGGGCAACATATTGATATGTATACTTTTAGTATTTTTCTTTTTTTTTCTGCTTCTAAGAAGGGTAACTTCATTCAGACAAAAGCTGGTATTGATCGGTTTTTCATGAGAAACGTTAGTTGTGCGATCGATATCTGTAAAAAAAAAATACCCAACTTTTATTTGTTATCAAACAGTGTTTTTTTTTCTTAAACAAAGCAAAAAAACATTACGCATTTTATACCAATCTATATTTTAAAATTATTGATTTTCGTTTTATATACTTTTATATGTGTGTTCATCGATCTAATGTCGTCGGTTAGTGTATACGCCAAATATGCGACATTCGATTGATCAGGCTTTGAAGGGAAATCACAACGAATATAAAATGTACAAAAACGTAAGAGCTGCATTAAGAATGTAAAGTATCAGCTTATTTTTATGATGTAAGCTATGGAACAACGTAGATGAAAGCTAAAGATCTATTAGGTTAGGTTGATAATTAATGTCTTTATTACTATCAGTTCATATAGGATCGGTTGGTTGTCTGTGTACATTTCAGGTAAAACCCGGCAATAAGTTGCGTATACCCGACCATAGGTCACAGTGCAGACGAATGCCTGGATCTACTAACCGGTAGACCGCACTATCCTTATCTACGGCTTATTAACCTAGACAGTTGTTGTTGCAGATCGACAAAGGATAGAAGTTTCGATGACCACTGCCCCTCACCCAATACTGCGGATCCGCTAGCACCACTTCGTTTATGATGTGACAATCGCTGAAAAATCACCCTCCTCAGACAGTATCTTTTAAAGGTAATACTTCCTCAGTTCAACCACGCTGTGCCTATGATGTTTGAAGCTGGCCCTTGGACTTGTTGGCTATACCTATCTCAGTCGCACGTATTATATCAATATCTAGGACACCCTGTGTTCTACGAAATGAGCAGGCTCAAACCATTTTGGGTGAATGTTTCCTAAGGTAAATAGGTCCTGAATATGACCTTTGCCGGACATACACATAAACACACACACACACACGCACACACACACACACACGCTACAACACATGTTGCCTTTTATATACATAGATTACTTTGGGTTCACCCTTTTTCCCTCTCTTTTCCGCTCTTTTTCTACCTCTCTTCCTAGCTATTTCTTCAAGGGAAACCAACAGCTAGAAAAAATTTCATAATATTTAGATCGGACCATGCTTTTTATGAAATGTGTACTATGTATATGTAGCCGTTTTCTCTTTTCGGCTATTACTCCTCCTACTAATACTAATACTACTGATTGGAGGAATTCTATAAAGTCGGGGGAAGCAGCTCAGAGAAATTGCCAGAATCGAAAGATTTAAACCATACAAGTAATAGTAATAGTGAAAACAATGAATAAAATAAATAAAAACTCTCGAATGCGGAAACCAACCCAAAGACGCAACGACGTAAAAACTGACGTAATGTAATTTAAGTAACATTCGCTGACCTAGACACACAAAAAAGAAGTCATTCACTCATAATGTGGTAACAACAAGTTCGGCAAGCCCCACACTTAACATTTGTAAAGGTCAAGGAGAATAAAAGATATGCACATTTTAAAAAAATGTCGCTGGTAGGGGGCATTGATTTTTTTATGGCTGAAGGAGTGGTTTTTAGTTTCATCCATGCGGTTATAATTTCCAAATTAATATTATTATTAATAGTTATTAGACATATTGGTGAAGTAAGATGTTTGAAATTAATTTGAGTCATGATAGTTTGATAACTGTTTATTATACGTTTCTAAATACGTTGATGTTAATTGAGTTAGTAAGTTATTTTTAAATGTCGTGACTATCTAATATAAAATAAAAAATTATATATATTTTTATAGAACTGATAATACCCAGTGTGATAATTGCTCTTAGCGAACTATACCGGTTTTCCACGAAGGAGTAAGTTAAATATTAATTAAAAAAAACTCCACAGACCCATGTTTACCCCGTCTATAGCTTTTCAAATAGTTACCCATTTGGTACTGGCCGTACTGTACCTCGTTTAACTTCGCTGGTCAGTGAACAATGGCAATTCCGATTATGCAGCACTTCATAACTTTTGATGATTCCATTTTTCTTCGAAACGCTAAGCCGCTTTGATGAATTGGTTGGAATATTTTTTCACCTTGGTTTTTGCCTTCTTAATTTAAAAAAATAAATAAATGAGAAATGGCGGCCTCTGTCATAAAATTATTGTCCATTTTGTGAGATGTTATTTGCGATTGGTGCAGACACTGTCGGCAGAACAGTGGACTTTTTGACGCACTTGACTAAACCGAAGGAGCACACAATGACTAATCACTGTCCATTGTTTCTGAATTGGACACATTCACGACACATTGACCCATTCGTTTGCTATGACAATGGTTGCTGATTAAAGAGGCAATTAAGGCAAAGAGAACGATTTATGTTGACTGGATTATTTCGTGAATGACTGATAATTTCCGCCTCAAGTTTTAAGCTTCTTCGTATAATGGCTTCGTAATCACGGCTGGGCGATTAGGGAACACATACTAAGTAGCTGCATGTTTAGTTCTTTTATGCTCTCTATTCTAATGACGTTTAAATCCCAGGCAATTTTAAGAGAAATTGCTCCAGAAAACACATGAAGCCAATTAATGAAACAAGTTAAATGTATCACTTCTAGTAAACTAAAAAGTAGCCCATGATAGAATGTTCTATCGATAGATTCAAAATTTAGAAAACAGCGAATCTCCGTCTTTCTCAAAAACATCACTAATTGAAAGTGAGGACCAATAAACCAATATAATCAAGTGAGAGGTAGTGAATTAACTTCGTTTACCATTCGAGTAGTGGAGTAATTTTAATTATTGACATACTCAAGAATGGTTCATAACATACTTGAAAAACAAAACAACAAAAAACTTCATTCTACACGATATTTTGCCAATCAAACAGCTATCAAATGCAGCATGTTACACCTAACATTTATGTTCATTTTAATCTTCCATTACGGAAATCTTTATTGAAAGTGAAGTATAATTGCAAAATCACATGGCAAGATCGCTTTAATTTATTATTCTCGTGTAACGTTATCAACTGACATTCATAATAAAAGCGCCCTCTGTTTCATTTTCCCGCTCGATCCTTTCAAGAGCGTACGTGTATTTTACAGTTAATAAAACCTTTCTAAAAGGCAATTCTTTACTTACTGATACTATTCACTTCAATTTTATTAACTGTAAAAAAAAAAAAAAAAAAAAAAATGGATCGAATCTTACGTCCCGACAGATTCGAGGTGGAACCTACATGCCCTAATTCCGAAAAATCCTATAGGCATTGGAAATTAACCCTCCAGAATTATATCCGCTCACATAATAACGGATTAATCGAAAACACTTCAGATAATTTCTTTGCCTTGATCAATTGTATTTCAGCCTCTGTTTTCGATTTAATAAGCGATAAAACCGACTACGATAGTGCATTAGGAACATTGGACGCCGCTTATTTAAAACCTGAAAATATTGTTTATAATATATATCGATTGATGACGACGAAGCAACAAACAACACAAAATATAGATGCCTTCATACTACAATTGGAAATGCTTGCCAAAACATGTAACTTCGAAGCGGTTTCTGCTGAAGAAAACAAAAATCAATACATTCGGGAAGCTTTCATCGGCGGAATTTCTTCTTCGTCCATCCGACAACGACTGTTAGAAAAACCCATCCTGACTTTACAAGACACATATGCCACGGCCAGATCTCTTGAACAAGCAGAAAAGCATTCGATAAGCTACGCAAATAACTTTACTGTAGCAGCTACAAATAATCCTTCGGGCTACAATCGTATAGCTGTGACTAAAGAAAATATGCATCCAAAATGGGTTTGTTTTTTCTGTGGAAAATCACGTCATCCTCGATATTTATGTCCTGCACGAAACGCCGAATGTAAAAAATGCAAAAAAAATGGTCATTGGGCTAAAGTGTGTAAATCTTCTATTTCTAACACTCATACTGCTGTTCTTTATGACGACTCTGACTACCCCTCACCTTCTCTATCCTGACTAGGAACTAACTCCAAAGATGTCACATTCACTCAATGCCAAATTAACGGGCACTTCGTGAACGCTATGGTGGACTCCGGCAGTGTAAAAACATTCATTAATGAAAATACTGCTAAAAAACTTAAACTCTTCACAATACCTAAAAACAAAACTATAGCTCTGGCTGCTTCCGATCAACATGCTAAAATAACTGGCGAAGCTGTCGTGGATTTAATACTGAAAGATAAAACCCATTCTGGAATAACAATTGAAATCATTGAAAACCTTTTCATTGATTTAATAATCGGAAAAGATATTTAAAAAAAATATAAAAAAGTAACACTTAAATTCGACGGTCCTAGAGACAAACTTATAATTGGAGCTATAAACACGAATAATTTTTTCCTACCATAAACGTTCCACCCCCTCCTCTCTTTTCTAATCTTTCTCCTCATACTACTCCTATTGCGACAAAATCCCGACGTTACACTTTTGCCGCCAACAAATTCATAAAAGAAGAGACTGCTAGAATGTTGAAAGAAGGCATAATTGAACCTTCGATATCTCCGTGGCGAGCGCAGGTTCTTGTAACTTCGAATGAGAATCATAAGAAAAGAATGGTAGTCGACTACAGCGATACCATCAATAGATTCACGGAACTAGACGCTTACTCAATGCCTAATATCAATAAGATGGTAGACGACATCGCTCAATATAACATCTTCTCTACTCTCGACCTAAAATCTGCTTATCACCAAATACCTATAAATCATGCTGATCGTAAATTCACTGCGTTTGAAGTAAGTGGCAAACTTTTTCAATTTACTCGTCTTCCTTTTGGCGTCACCAATGGAGTAAGTGCTTTCCAGAGGAGCATAGACTATATTATAGAAAAAGAAAATCTAACCGATACCTTTGTGTATGTTGATAACGTAACTATATGTGGGAAAAATACAGAAGAACACGATTACAATCTTCAAAAATTCTACAAAATTGCTAAACAATATAACATCACTTTAAATGAAAATAAAAGCATAATTTCTTCTAGTTCTATTACTCTACTCGGCTACACCATAGAAAATAATCAAATAGCTCCCGATTATCAAAGACTAAAACCATTACTCGAAATGCCACCTCCGCTGAATCTTAAATCTCAAAAAAGAATAGTTGGAATGTTTTCCTGTTACTGCAAATTCATTAAAAAAATTTCTGATAAAATTTTATTACTAAATCAAAACAAAGAATTTCCACTACCTCCATCTGTATTAAAATCTTTTCAAACATTGAAAAATGATCTAAAAGACGCCACTTTAATAACGGTAGATCCAAATAAAGAATTTGAAGTAGAAACGGACGCTAGTAACTATTGCATTGCTGCAACACTAAATCAAGAAGGTCGTCCTATTGCATTTTTTTTCAAGAACTCTCAATACTAACGAAATTAAGCACCATGCAGTAGAAAAAGAGGCAGCCGCTATTGTAGAAGCTCTCCGTAAGTGGCGACATTTTCTACTCGGCAGGCACTTTAAAGTCATCACAGATCAGAAGAGTATCAGCTTCATATTCGACAATAAAAGAAAATCTAAAATTAAGAATGACAAAATATGTCGTTGGCGTATAGAATTATCCCAATACAATTTCACTATAGTTTATCGACCTGGACCTGAAAATATTGCTGCTGACACATTCTCTCGCATCTCTGCTCTTACTTACAATCTACAAGATCTTCGTGATTTACATAAACAATTATGTAATCCTGGTGTTTCAAGATTAAGCCATTTTATAAGAATGAGGAACCTCCCTTTTACTTTGGATCAAATTAAGAATATTACTGACTCTTGCTCATCCTGTCAATTACTGAAACCCAAATTCGCCAATACCTATGGAGGGACTCTCATTCAAGCCATATTACCTTTTCAACGATTAAATCTTGATTTTAAAGCCCCTCTACCTACTTCTATACATGGCAACAAATATCTACTTACTCTAATTGATGAGTATTCCCGTTTTCCTTTCGCTTTTCCTTGCAGAGATATGACAAGCAAAGCCATTATCCACTGTCTAAACAAACTCTTTTCAATTTTTGGTTTGCCTGACATGATACATACTGACCGTGCTTCTGATTTCTTAGCAAGAGAAATAAAGGATTTTTTACACAAAAAAGGAATTGCTACTTCTAAAACAAGTAGGTATCATCCTGAAGGTAATGGACAGATTGAAAAACTCAACGGTACCTTATGAGAGGCCATTCAAACAACATTACATTCTAATCAAATGAAACTACCTTATTGGGAAGACATACTACCGGACGCACTTCATTCAATTAGATCCTTACTTTGTACTGCCACTAATATGACTCCCCATGATAGACTATTTAAATATAGTCGTAAATCTGCTTCCGGAATTTCAATTCCTTCTTGGGTTAAACCAGGCCCAATATATATTAGAAACCACACTAAAACAAGTAAACATGACCCTCCTGTAACGCCTGCCACCCTAATAGATGTCAACCCCCACTACGCTTATGTTCAACTACCTTCTGGTACTGAAACCACTGTCAACGTTCGAGACTTAGCTCCAAACTCATCAAATGAAGAAAACTCTAATAATAATCCTACTACTTCAGAGACTTTATTTGAACCTTCTACTAATGAAAACATTGGTCATGAGGAAGACAAAAATCAATCGTCTGATCTTGAAGAAAATCAGATTTCACTAAAAAATAATACTGAAAATCAGCATTCCTGCCAATCTGTGCGGAGGTCGTCCCGAGTTCGACAATTCCCTAGTAAATATAAGGATTTTGTGACTAAATACTGAAAAAACTGCAGTTTGGGTTCATATGTTATTTGTAAATAAAATGATTCTTATGTGATTGTAAAAAAAAAATTAAAAAAAAAAAAAAATGTGTCTATAATTAATTACCCCTTACTTGAATACTTTAGGACGGGGAAAATGTTATGATTTAATTTGTTGTTAAGAGTTATCCCCCTTGGGATTGACATTCATAATAAAAGCGCCCTCTGTTTCATTTTCCCGCTCGATCCTTTCAAGAGCGTACTTGTATTTTACAGTTAATAAAACCTTTCTAAAAGGCAATTCTTTACTTACTGATACTATTCACTTCATCAACAGAACTTCTATTATATAAATCTCACCTGTCTGTTTAAATGTATGTATGTATCTTTGTATGTCCGCCTAAAAATTTCGACAGAGGCGACTGATTTTCACGAGAGCGATATATATTTTAAGGTGGCCCCTTTGGATGATAAATATCGAAAAATTGGCTAAAAACATTGTTTCCCTTACTCCTAACTGGACACTTTTCAACAAGGAGGAGTCGATTTTTCGCGGATATTTTTTACAAGTCATTCAAACATCTCGTCAACGACGTCAAATAAAAGACGTCATTTCGACCAGCTGTGACGTAACAATCGCAGTGAGCGCATCGATAACACCGTTTTTTTACACCTCCGTTTCCTCTGGCACGTTATGGGATCGAGCCTGCTTACTACTTTTTGTGCTCGCATTTTTTTTCCTCAACTAGCACCCTTGCACACCATCCTCTTTCTTACTCGCCTTCGCATCACGCGTTAGAGCCTGCCATCCTACTACAACTTTTTTGGATCAACACACATCTACAAACACCCGGGCAACGCCGGGTACCCAGACTAGTATAAAACGCCTCTATGGTATCTGCATTTATTAGCCTACGTCGCACAGTAAACACAAGGATACTTTTTAAAAAATGTTATTTCAAAGACATTGAGCTTCTCTCTCACGTTATGCTATTGAATAACCTAGATTCCTAGGTTATTCCCCTAGTGATGTTTAACAAAAGTCGGTCACTAGTCTGGGAGATGACGTCAAAAGAGGTAAAATAGTGGGATGTAGAATCCCCATGAATTGGGTCAACGAGTTTGCCCCACATTTGAAGACAATACATGATTCGAATGTAGACGGCATTGAGAAGCGATACATTCTTCCCCACATCCCAACATGCAGACCGTCAGCAATGTCAAAACTATCATTCGAACACCGAAAAGATTATTTTTGAATGAAATATATTTTATAACCAGCTGTGTGTATTTTATTTCCGTAAACATTTGTATAAATCGGAAATGGCAAAAGTTGATGTTTAGAAATAAAATACACTGAAAAAAAAACACTTTTGACGATCGGGTGCAGTGGATATATAACAATGCGAGTGTAGTCCACGTTCTCTTTCATATATAGAAACAATCAATACATTCTAATGCATAAACTTTAAGTGAGTTCCTATGTTCCTGTTGGTTCTCATGTGTTTGGGTAAACTTGCAAAGGCAAAGATTATTATCCATTTTCTTAGGTTAATGTCTGAGGATTATCAGGCAACAACGGAGGCATGAAACAAAATGGCTTTTTTCGAGTAGTTTCTAAGTGGTTAGCTAGTGACACGTATTTCTAGAACAGGAAGGTATATTTTTATTTCTATCTATTCAAGTCTAATTAAAATAGGTGTTTTTGAATCGTCTTCCTGCATAATTAAGCCTAAGTTCCACCATTACTGGTAATCTCCGGGTTGTTTTAATGTCTAACTCATTCACATTAATTCTATTGCAATTCAAGGCCTGCAAATAGGTGATCTCCAAGTAAAAGTTGTTTTTGAATTTTCACGGAAGCTTCAACTCAGAAGTAAGATGCTTTCTACTTAGTAACGATCGTGGCATTAAACGAATTTTTACATAATGTTGTGCATAGCCGAATAGAAAGCTCTAATCCAGATGCGAGTGAATAAAAACAGTAAATATTGTTAAAAATGAATACAAACACAAAAGATATAAGGACTTTTACAAACATTCCATGGTTTACTTTCAATTAACTACAAATACGCTATATTTGTATTTTATTTGTGTAACGTTTTCGTTACGTGTCAGCACTCGGAACCCATACGTAGAAAGATTCAAGAAAACAAACCAAGGAAAAAAATCAAATAATTCTTTTAATTGAAACAACGGACATTTATGTACAAGTACTTTCAGTATAATGCCTAGTCTCTTGTTCGAAAGGGCCCTTCCTATTCTGATGTGCTTTAAAAAAACTCGTCGGTGTCGAACAGCTTGTAATTTGTTTATGTACGGCAATGTTTAACACATGCCTTTCTATGCTGCTCTCCGTTCACGCAAGTCCCATGTCTATTTCTGCCCTTTTTATAATCTTTTTCTTTTATCCCTTGCCCTGAGGTCCCAACATACACGGCTCGGTCATTTGCATACGTTATCTGTTGCTGTATCCATCCGCGGGTCTGAGCTATGTTACACTTGCTGCCCGTGTTTCAACATTTTTGGGGGATTTTTTTGATAAAAACATAGAAGATCTACAGTCACTATTGATTTATAATCGCGTAGATATCTATAGTTTCCATATGCATTTTATTTTCATTTATACGCGGTTGATTTATTCAATTTTCTTAGACTAAACTTATAATAGTCAATAGTCAGTCAATTTATATTAAGTACAGAAAAAAAAAACTTACATGTCCCGAATGTACTCCTCCGAATTGTTATCAATTTGCAAAACGAACATAGATTTAAATTTTACAATTAATGTTTTATTTCTGTTTTCTTTCTCATTTCTTTTTTTAAGGGGGTATTTTTCCGACTCTTTTCGGGTTATTTTTTTTTTATTTAATGCCAGATCCAGTTATTTTGGAAATAGTATTCAGGTCTTTTGTAGAACCTTTTAATTTTCAAGCTCTTTGTATCTTAAATCGATATATTGTAGTATTTGTGTTGTTTTATTTTACGAGATATCAACCATTTGGGATTATTTAATGAAAACTCCAGTCATATTGGAAATAGTCTTCCATTGGCATCTAGTTATATTGTAGAAGGTTTTTATTCTTCAAACTCTTTGTATTTTCAATCGGTAGTTTTTAGTGTTTGGTTTGGTTGCTTTATAGTGATTTTTTACGTTTTTGTTCTCTTCTCTGCAGAACATGAATGAGTTTTGATATTGGGGAGAAGGGAAATTGTTACAGTATTGATGTTTTGTACATTTTAAGTCAGGAAACCAGCCAAAGATGGGGCAAAGGGGAAACAGGAAGAAGAAAAAGGTGCAAAAGGTGGCTTGGTTGTTTTTGGTTTTGGTTTTGCAGAACGTAATGTTTTGCAGAACGTAATGTTTTGCAGAACGTAATGTTTTGCAGAACATAACGCTTTGCAAATAAAGTAGAAAAACAAAATACATCAATGTAAGTTGCATTTCGTCTCAGGAAGTCAATATCTTCGGACAGCCAGATCTGGTAGCACAATTATTTTTTAATTGCTAAAGATACATCTCTATAAATGGAAATAGATATTTAACCGCTATTTAAGAGAATCTAAATAATTTATTTTTGTTTAGATTCGAACTATGCATGTAATAATAATTTGTATGTTTCTTTCTTACCTCTGTTATATTCGACAGTTTGGTTTTTTAAAATTATTTTACGTATTCTCGTTAGTTTATATGATTACCTTAATGATGGGATGATTTGATGTAACGTAGTAGTTAATTTTGAAGATTCAGAACCCATGGGTTGTACACAGACTATTACAAGGAAACAAAAACAGGAAAAAACTAAAATCATTTATTGTCCTTTGACCAAAAGAAGGTGGACCTGTAATTGAACCCTTGTTTTTTTGTTCGTCCGTCTGCACATTTCTCAATAACCACGCGTTCGAATTTTTGGAAATTTTCCAGAACACTAAATATGATATGAGTAAAAAGAAAAAGTAACAGAACATATTTTCCGGGAAAAGTCTAGTTGGCGTCCCCCCGCAGGAGTGTCTTTGGGTTTAAATGGCTAAAATTGACATTTTTGTGCTTATTAAAGAATTGATGATATGAATTTTTATAAAACTTTCTGAAATATTGTAACTAACTGATGTCTATATAATTTTGGTTGTATATACTTCGCGATAACTCTTGGCTGTGCCTAAGTGACTCTTTCAGAGCTAATAAAAACACTCAATTTTGGGGACTATTTTATCATATTTGTCCTACATTTTCTGTATATGTTTATTTAGTAATTTCGCATGTTGCTGAACTCAAATTTAAATACGTTAAGACCTTGGGGGCATTGGGAGCAAACAGGGCATTTCTTTTTTTTTCATGGCGCTGAACTCAAATTTACATATGTTTATGCCTCAAACTTCACCGTCTGTCTATTTTCACCAGGATTTTAGTCCCGTGGGGACATTTGGGGCGAAATAGGGTGGGGGCAAATGCTAAACTTATTAAATGTTATGCCTTGTTCACTGTGCATTCACGAGGGACCATGCATACTTCATTTGTTTCAGTTGAAATAGCACACATTTATATAAAGTTCTTCCATAATAACTCCTTGTTTACTAATCAACAGTTTTACAATCCAGTGTGCTTAACAAAAAGTGTGTCGGTTTTAACTCTGTATTTTTTCTGGCCATGATTTAGACACGTCTATTTCTGTGCTAATAACTATATTTTAATCAGCGTGTTTCCTTCCTCCTCGCTGTGATGTATCCTCGCACACGGCTCGGTCACTTTCATAGTTTCCTGCTGTCCAGCAGCTGCTCCTTCTAGAATATGCACACCCGCGCTCTGTTACGTTATGAGATTACAAATAAGAAGAGTTTGTTTGCATTCTTAAATTTATAATGGAACTCTATTTGAGATTCGATTACGTTTCAATTCATTCACAATTCGTTGATATTTATTTTGGTAGGTTTTCCTTTTTAATTCTGTTAAAACCATCATTAATAGGTACACAGACCAAAATATATTTAAACTCGAGGGAAACGATTAAATTTTAAGCCTTCATACTATCGTGATTCGTATATATCGGTCCATGTGCACTGGTTGTCCAACCTCCAAAGAGTGTTTATTGCCGTTCTAAACATGGAAAGGTTGAGCGTGTTAATTCCAAAAGCCGTTCTTAACATGGAAAGGTTGGGGGTATTTATTCCGAAAAGAATTGTTTTGACCTTCCCCTAATAAACTCCTTAAAGGTAAGTCTTCGGGTGGCTCCCCAGTGAAATTTCATCTACATAGGTTTGTAAATTTTCGGTATCCCTTTCTATAACGTTACAATATACGTCCATACAGACATACTAGAATTTCACACGTTAAACTTCTTGTGTGATAGAATAATATTAATTTGAAAATAATATAACGTAATATACTAATACCGGATTTCGAACGCTTGTGATCTTGTTTAATCATTAGTTAGATTACGATAATACAAACGTAAGTTTACCTTGTAGAGAACATCTACTGCAATCATAAATTCGTTCCTTCTTCCCTCCGGTTTTATTTCTCATACAAACAACACCTAACAAAGATTCCACTCGTCACGGATTTAATATATTAGTGTCCTCAGGATATGTTTACTCACGAGTTGCGCACAGTTTACTAGTCCGGACATACTACCATCCTACCAATCTCAACCGAACAAAGGCCCGTTTCAATTTAAGATAGCTCAATTAATCTCTATCATCGATTCTTTTTACCTCGGCATCAATATCTGTTTAGTCTATAACTATTGATTTTGGTTCAGAGACTTATCGATCAACTGTTTTATTGGAAACACTTATATGTGTGTGTGCGTGTGTATGTCTGTGTATGTATGCAAGTTCGCTCGAACTTTAACTCTTGATCCAACTTGAATATGAATATTTATGGTTCTGAATGGGGGCTTGGCTAAATTTGCTACATGAATGAGCTGTCTGGTTGATACACACACACATACCCACACACACATGTATATAAATATATATTAGAGTAAATAAGTATACCCGCCCCTTTAAGAAACTCGTTTCTTATCGTTGAGCACTATCAGTTGAAATAAAGTCGGTTATTTTAACTCTTATGTGCAGATTATCTTATAATGACTAGATCACTCTGACAGACTTTAAAAACATTTTAAAATAAATAATAAAATAAATAATAAAAGCGTACTTCTCGCTGTTAATGGTGGGCAAATTGGTTAGATCCATGCTAATGAAGCAAGCGATGGCTTCTGTTGCCGAGTTCGAATCTGTCGACCAGCGTTAATCGTGACACCCTGCACTGATGATTCCCGAAAGGATTAAACACTAGTGTACGTAGGTATTATATATATATATATATATATATATATATATGGCTATAGTAAATATACTATATATAAATATATTATATATAGTTATAGTAAATATATTATATATAAACATATATAGTAAACAATTATATATATATATATGTATATATATATAAATCATATTTTAATATAAAGTATATGAAGATCGGTCGTCTTATTTTAGTTTTGATTTCTTAGTCAAGGAAATGATGATATGAATATATATTCTAAGTCCATGCATGTGTTTGTGTGAGTCCTTACCTACACATGTTAAACTGCTTATAGGAGATAGAGGGGTGTAGATTAGTTTCACTTGGAAATTAACTAGGTTATTGCTGTGCATGTTTTAAGATGACTGAACAATTTTTATGATTTCAGGTACAAGTGAACAGCTACAACAGAACTTGAAATACACCCTACTAAAGCTTGATTGCCATAGTGAATTTCAAAAATGCAATCTGGACGTTAAGACACGTTAGAAGATGAATATTCAGTAAAAAGTATGTTTTAAACTTGCAAAAATGGCCCAGAAAAGTATAGAATGTTTCATATTGCTTTTGGATCATCTTATATAAATTTAGCCTCCGTTTTTTGAGTGGTATAAGTGTTTCAATAAAGGTAGGGAGTCTGTGAGGGATAATTAGAGATGTGAGAGAAGGCCAGAGTTACATAGTTGATTGCCCAAATAAAAGAATTTAAAGGATAAAAACCATCGTATGTCTATAGAGACAATAAGTGTACAGATTGATTCTAGTGTAGGAAATGTTCACACACAATTATTCGCGAAGAACTGAAAATGCCGAAGATTAGCGCAAAGTCTGTCCCAAGATTGCTAAGAGAAAAGCAGACTACTGGATCGAGATAGACATCAAGACAAGTCCTCACCTTCCCTATAGTCCAGACCTTGCTCTTTATTACATTTATTTATTACTTAAGTTAAAGGAAAACCTTAGAGGTTGTCGTTATGAGACAAGAAACTGAAAGAGGTTGTGTCGTGGGTCATTGACACGCACACACAAGAGGACTTCTCTGGTGACTTCCAGAATTGTTTGATCAGTGCAAGTACTTTGCAGCCGGGAGTGATTAGTTCGAAAGTAACTAGAGTTTCATGTGTGTACTACCAATAAAAGTGCCTATATGAAAAATATCCGGAAACTTATTGAAGGCACCTCGTATTTTCGAAAATAAATTAATACATTTCTTATTAGTATATTTAAACCCTTAAACATTAAAAAAATATGCTTATATTCAAGACATGCTTGTTCTTCGTCTTAAAATCCGCTTCTTCGTTTTAGCAATGTTATTTCTACTAAAAATGAACGTTGTTTCAATATTTACAAGACGTGCGTGATTCCAAAATGTGTATAATGGTTTCAAGTGCACATAAATATCATATGACTTCGCATAATAGCAATAGAATTGTTTATTACACACGCTAAAGTTATTATCTCCCTTGAATTTTGTAATTTTATTAAGTATGTTTTATTTTATAAACTATGCACCCAAACGCCAACGCAATGGAGAAGTCGTCTTTTATTACAAAGACAACTCGCAATTGCCATATATTTGCATAAGGTGCGTGATTCAAAATTTGATATCTCTATTTAGCATACCGATAAAGAATATCCTCGTAGGCTTATAATAAAAAGATGAAATATTTTGTTTACTGAATTGTATTAATTTATTGAATAAGTATTTTTAAGCCATATAATATACTGCTTGCTCGTTCCTTAGTTATTCTATTCGTTCTCTCGATGATTCCGTTTAGTCTCGAAAGACAAAGGATACTCCCTGTAGGGGCAGCTGCAGGTGTACTTGTGTGGATAGGGTTGTGCAATCACAACCACACCTCCCCTGAATCGGAACTGCTTTAGTCCAATGGCAACGAGAAGTTCAGCACGACTGGAAACAATGCCGAGATAAGCAGAGGGCACATACAACACCTGGAAGTCGCAAATGGTCATCCATTTGATACTGGCGAGGCTTCTCGTTGCTTTACTTTGGTGATCTGACGGGAAACAGTGTGTCGAACGGTATTATGCTGTACGTTATACTGTAGAGATACAAGTTTTGCAAGCTCAAGCTCTTCAAAGACGGTTGATTTGTCTTTAAAATGACCAATCTGGTAACGTTGAACAAAAATATGACAGTGAGCTTTTTCTGATCTAGTCTCGTTTTCGAATATAATACTGCTAATACTATAGCTACTAATAGTATTGTTAATACTACTACTACTACTACTAATATTAATAATTATGATAAGAGTAATAATAATAATAATTATAATAATAATAATACTAATAATAATATATTGAATGTTATAATCCTTTTAGAATTGAGCTCGTATTGATTTCAACTTGAAGCAGTTTTTCACTGAAGAAAGGAAATTATATAAAAAGGGAACATTCGAAAAAAATGGGCATAAAAGAAGATCATTGTCTACGAACAGCTTCTGTACTCATGAATAATGAATCTATTATTTGTATTGCATCTTGTAGCACAATATTAGTTATTACTACGTATGACCAGCTCAATATTTTAAATACAATGGACATTATTTACATAGAAATATTAATAAACACATATTTGCTGCTTGTCATGCACTTTTGTTTCCACAAAACTAATTTTTACTTCATCCGGAAAAATACCAACTTTATGGAAACTTGTTTGTTGCTTAAATATATTTCTCATTCAATGGAATTCCCACGGGCCCTGCTAGTGGAAATAAATACTTTATACTAATGAGTAAATGATAACCATACCCCAAAGGTAATCGAGACCAAAGGTAAACGCGTATAAATGTTTCTGATTTACTCAGCCCAATGTTTACTACTAAAATAAGAAGAAAAACATAGAAAGAAAAAAGTTGAGCATTTTTATGAGACGACTTTGTTTTAAGTTGCATAGAAGCGAACTCTTTCATAAAGTATAAAAACCGGAAGTTCCGGAAAAAAAAATCTGTTCATGGATATTTTAATTGGTTTTAGGTGCACACAAAATGTTACATAATAACAAAGTAGAAGCATTTAATTGTTTGTTATCTATTTGTCTGTCTATGTATCAATCAATCTATCTATCTATCTATCTATCTATCTATTCATCTATCTATCTTTATATCGATCTATCTTTTGATCTATCTTTATAAATATCTATCTAGCGAGGAGCGAACAACAAAGATTTGAATGGCAACATGCTTTAATGTGTATCAAAAAATTTGCGACAGCTCATTTGCATCGGAAGTATCCGAACAGGGACAGGACGTGATGTGTCAGCTGGTCCGGTTTGAGTAAGCTGTATTAACTTTTGCAGAGTTGGATTTGAGACGCCAAACAAGCAAGATGGGTTAAGATCTCCCCATAGGGGAGATGGTGGTCTCAAATAGAGAACCAACAAACCAAGATTCACTACAGTTCTACTGTGACGTATTTAACGGACTATTGTCCTTATATAGTGATTAAAAGATATATTAAAAAACACTCATTCGGCTTTGGTCCCTGTCGTGAAGCGTTCACTTTAAACAGGTTTCTCCTCTTACAATGTCTGTTGACTAATCCCCAAGAATGTATTTCGTCATGTTACGTGTATAATATGTTCTGATACGCACACATCTATAATACTAGCCGAGTCACTATATAAGGACAATAGTCCGTTAAATACGCAGTTAGTTAACACCCAGGGTAAGATAGGAATACATAAAAACGATTTAATGAGAAAAAAAATTGCAACAAAAATGGAGGATAAATATCAACTAGATATTTGGGGATGACTTTTTTTTATTTAGTCTTTAATGTTTCAGAAACCAAACGTCTTTTTGTGGAGAAACAGGGTCTGTTTGCAAAATACAGGATCATTTCACGAGATTGTAAATTCATTCTGTACTCTCTCAAGAAAAGAAGAATGCTTTAAACAGCCTTGATCTTGGAAATGTATTTCATTATACTAACTACCAAACAAAAGCAATATGTACGAGGTGCCTTCAATAAGTTTCCAGACTTGTTTTTGTACAAGAATTTAAAATTGTCGTAGGCTATTTAAAATTCAGTACGTTGTTGCTATACATCCTATGAGACGACTAACCAATTTTTCATGGTTATACTTTTAAATGTACAGGTGCAGCAGAAAATAGAATAACCCATACTTAAGTCGGATTATGACAGTTCGTAAATTTAAAAAATGCAACCTGGACGTGAGGACTCCTGAAATAATGATATGCAATACAATTATGTTTTATACTTTTTAAAAAATTACATAGAAACGTATGGAATGCTTTATCAAGCTTTTGGGCCAAATTGCATCAACCGAGCATAAGTCTTTGAATGATTTATGAGGTTCAAGGAAGTATATGAGAGATAAGTATAGTTGTGCAAGGAGTACGGAAGTTAGCAATCATCAGTGAAATAAAGGATATCATGAAGACCGTGTGTTTCTATAGAAACAATAAGTGCACAGATGATGTGTATGGGAACTACACACAAAATCATTCGCGCGCGTAGAACTGAAAATGCCAAAACTTTGCCAAAAGTTTGTCCCAAATGTGCTCCACCATTGTCACAGACTATTTGACCAAAATAGGCATCAATATAGTTCCTCGCCATCCCAATGGCCAAGACCTTGTTTCTTGTTACTTTTAGTTGTTCCCTAAACAAAAGGAAAACCTTAGACAAAGTCGTTATGAGACAATAGAGGAGGCGAAAGAGGCTGTGACCAAGGTCATTGACACACTCCCACAATGAGGGCATGCATCGGGTCTTCCAGAAGTAAGGTGAACAGTACAGTCTTGCAGTCGGGGGAGATTAGTTTGAATGATGATAAGAGTTTAATGCGTAAACTATCAACAAAACTGCCGACTGTAAAAATAGTCTGGAAACGTTTTAAAGGCACTGCTTGTATTTTTAAAAGCAGATCATAAAAATTTAAATACATATTATATTTACAAAAGTCGCATGGATAAAAAACGCAACTATTAACGTTCAAATAAAATATGTGGATTTTTTCAGAGGACTTACAGGAAGCCAGTACTTCCAAATCGGATATAACTCGTTTTGTTTGCGTTTAAATAACATTCTTTATGATTTGTTCATCGACCGTTAGTATTATTTCTCCCTTGTTTTTCGTACTTTTATGGGAAAATATTACTTTATTGTGTAGAATAGCCTTTTGCAACATCCAAGTATAATCGTATATTTTGTATGAAGTTTCTTCAGTGTCTACCAATTAAATCCATAGTATAGAACGATTGTAATTAAGTTACTAAATATACGTCCAATCGGTAGGAACTATTTACTAGTCTGAGTATTATATCAAACGAATATATACATTTACGTCCAAAATAAGAGATAATGATTGGGATAATGGCATCATGGTCGGGAAAAAATATTCAATACACTCGTCTACTAAAAATAATAACTGATTTAGAAAAACGCAAGTCCTTGAATTTTTAGTGGTGTTCGGACGTACTCGGAATCAGAATCGCAAATCGAAAAGATTGTGACTTTTGGGGGTATCGTCATCGGTGTCGAAGTTGGAAAACGTGTTCCTATTTGGCAATGCGAAAAACGATTCCTTTTCGTTATCTTGTTATTTGATTTGGTTATTAAACAACTGCTCCACTGCTTGTAGTAATAATAAAATATTAAATATTTATTGATTTTAAACTTCTAATAAAATTAAAATCCACAGAACCCACTCACAAGCATGTTTTTAGGTTTGAATACATATATGAATATTTAACATGTGATTTGTTACAGTAATAAAAAATATATAACTTTACAGTTCAATTTTTTAGGATTTATAATATATCGGAATCGGGAATTACGTACGGAATCGAGAATTAAGTACGGGATGGGTAATTGTATCGGTCTTGGGAAAAATATTACAATCCTCTCATCTCTAATATTTAGCGGAAATTTGCTGAGAAAAGATTGATTCATTTTGGCATTTTTATCTATAAAAAGGATTCAAACCTATCCTAACGCGGGTTTATTTTTGTATACTTGAAAAAACGTAAATACGCTATTAATAAAACCGTCTGATATCTAGGCGACTGGCTAAACTAATGTCGAAAGTACACTGCTATTCTGACTTAAGTTTTCAAGTTAGGTTTCCTAATTTATTTAATTCATTTTGAAAAGGTTAGAAAAATATTAGTTCTATAAAAATACTGCTGTAGAATCAACTGGAATCAAACCCGACATACGGGGGGGCGTGCAATAAGTAAGGCCCTGACCCACTTCCAGTTGCCTGATCTAGCTGAAATTTTGCATGTGCAATGATTTATATCTCTATGGGTTATGTGACAAATTACAGCTCTGAACTAATTGTGTTTTTTACAGGTATTTGAACTGAGTCAGGTGTGAACTGGAGCCTGTTTAATGTCGATCAGTGATCCGATTTTTGTATTTGAAAGGACGCACACCACAGGAGACTTTTGATTAAACGAAAGAAACTTATGGTTATTATGCCCCATCATATGACCTTGTAAAACGCTGGCATCCTGAATTCAAACATGGCCGGAAGTCTGTGAAAACAGCTCCCAGGCCGGGCATTCCTTTCTGCCATTGATG
>NW_027633142.1:0-10000 GCF_053919585.1 Euprymna scolopes
TTTTCTCAATTTATTTACAAAATACATCTTTAAAATAAAACTTTACAAAACAAAATATCACAATTTACAAAAACTTTTACAATACCAACGTAATCACTAAATAATAATCATATATAATATTAATTCATACTTTCTTTCGCCATTAGTAGCCGAAAAACTTCGCATGAGGACAAACTAAGTAAGAAAAAACAAAACACGCGAGCGTTTAGAATTTACACTCACTCATCACTTTCACATGATCAATTTAAAAGCTAAAGCGAAAATCCACTTGCGCACCAGCTAGCGTTTTAAAGGACATATAACCAAATATTAATCACTTAAAAACGACTAGCCAGCACGATAAGTGCCGGGAATCCACTAATGAATAGTGCAGCCTGCTATTTAAGGGGCAGTAAGTCTGGCAGAACTTAATGAAAAGTGCAAAAAAAAAAAAAAAAAAAAAGTCTTATTAAAAATGTGTGTGTGAATAAATAAGTAAATTGCGTGAGGTAGGAAATGTAAGGTTCTAGTCTAATGTTAGGTGGTCGCTTACGGCTACATCACGTTGCAAACACCGGCCCTCGCCCGATCACCGCAGTTAAGCAACGTCCAGCTTGGTTAGTACTTAGATGGTTGACCGGCGCTTCTTCGGAATATCAGGTGCTGTAACGATGTATTTTCTTTTCCTTATCCAAACAACAACACGATGACTTGTAAAAAAACGTTCCTATTATCTTTGAAAATTCATTGAAAGAAAATATAGTTTTCAGCATTGTGTGATTACTCTCATGATTGCTATATTTAAGTGATTTGAATTTTATTCCAAATACACAGGCTTCAAGTAGAAGCGTTAAAAGTAAGTCTCCGGCTGTGGATGCGGGGAGCGAACGCTGACATTTGTTAGAATTAAAGAAAAAGTTGAACTAATTAGATTTTCCAATGAAAAACAATAACATTTTTTGAATTTATCAAAAAAAAAAAAAAAAAAAGAAAAAGAGAAATGCTTACAGCACCTGGTATTCCCAAGCGGTCACCCATCTAAGTACTGACCAGGCTCTACGTTGCTTAACTTCGGTGATCGGACGAGAACCGGTGTTTTCAACGTGATATGGCCGTAAACAGAAATTAAACATTATCTTAACTATACAAACAAAACTTTACTTCCTCCTTTACTCTATTTACTTTACAACACTTTTCGATAATTAAACTTTACTTTTACAATTCCATTAATTTCACTTTTAAAAAACACATTATTATCTTTCAACACACTACAAAACAATAATATCTCCTCTCTCTCAAATACAAATACAAACCGTGTCACACGAACACGCGTCGCCGTCCCCCCGCACAAAAACATCTTCTTTCAACTTATAATACACTGCTTTTCTCAATTTATTTACAAAATACATCTTTAAAATAAAACTTTACAAAAAAAAAATATCACAATTTACAAAAACTTTTACAATACCAACGTAATCACTAAATAATAATCATATATAATATTAATTCATACTTTCTTTCGCCATTAGTAGCCGAAAAACTTCGCATGAGGACAAACTAAGTAAGAAAAAACAAAACACGCGAGCGTTTAGAATTTACACTCACTCATCACTTTCACATGATCAATTTAAAAGCTAAAGCGAAAATCCACTTGCGCACCAGCTAGCGTTTTAAAGGACATATAACCAAATATTAATCACTTAAAAACGACTAGCCAGCACGATAAGTGCCGGGAATCCACTAATGAATAGTGCAGCCTGCTATTTAAGGGGCAGTAAGTCTGGCAGAACTTAATGAAAAGTGCAAAAAAAAAAAAAAAAAAAAAAGTCTTATTAAAAATGTGTGTGTGAATAAATAAGTAAATTGCGTGAGGTAGGAAATGTAAGGTTCTAGTCTAATGTTAGGTGGTCGCTTACGGCTACATCACGTTGCAAACACCGGCCCTTGCCCGATCACCGCAGTTAAGCAACGTCCAGCTTGGTTAGTACTTAGATGGTTGACCGCTTCGGAATATCAAGTGCTAAGGATGTATTTTCTTTTCCTTATCCAAAACAACTACACGATGACTTGAAAAACTTTCCTATTATCTTTGAAAATTCATTGAAAGAAAATATAGTTTTCAGCATTGTGTGATTACTCTCATGATTGCTATATTTAAGTGATTTGAATTTTATTCCAAATACACAGGCTTCAAGTAGAAGCGTTAAAAGTAAGTCTCCGGCTGTGGATGCGGGGAGCGAACGCTGACATTTGTTAGAATTCAAGAAAAAGTTGAACTAATTAGATTTTCCAATGAAAAACAATAACATTTTTTGAATTTATCTAAAAAAAAAGAAAAAGAGAAATGCTTACAGCACCTGGTATTCCCAAGCGGTCACCCATCTAAGTACTGACCAGGCTCTACGTTGCTTAACTTCGGTGATCGGACGAGAACCGGTGTTTTCAACGTGATATGGCCGTAAACAAAAATTAAACATTATCTTAACTATAAAAACAAAACTTTACTTCCTCCTTTACTCTATTTACTTTACAACACTTTTCGCTAATTAAACTTTACTTTTACAATTCCATTAATTTCACTTTTAAAAAACACATTATTATCTTTCACCACACAATAATATCTCCTCTCTCTCAAATACAAATACAAACCGTGTCACACGAACACGCGTCCCCCCGCACAAAAACATCTTCTTTCAACTTATAATACACTGCTTTTCTCAATTTATTTACAAAATACATCTTTAAAATAAAACTTTACAAAAAAAATATCACAATTTACAAAAACTTTTACAATACCAACGTAATCACTAAATAATAATCATATATAATATTAATTCATACTTTCTTTCGCCATTAGTAGCCGAAAAACTTCGCATGAGGACAAACTAAGTAAGAAAAAACAAAACACGCGAGCGTTTAGAATTTACACTCACTCATCACTTTCACATGATCAATTTAAAAGCTAAAGCGAAAATCCACTTGCGCACCAGCTAGCGTTTTAAAGGACATATAACCAAATATTAATCACTTAAAAACGACTAGCCAGCACGATAAGTGCCGGGAATCCACTAATGAATAGTGCAGCCTGCTATTTAAGGGGCAGTAAGTCTGGCAGAACTTAATGAAAAGTGCAAAAAAAAAAAGAAAAAAAAAAAGTCTTATTAAAAATGTGTGTGTGAATAAATAAGTAAATTGCGTGAGGTAGGAAATGTAAGGTTCTAGTCTAATGTTAGGTGGTCGCTTACGGCTACATCACGTTGCAAACACCGGCCCTTGCCCGATCACCGCAGTTAAGCAACGTCCAGCTTGGTTAGTACTTAGATGGTTGACCGCTTCGGAATATCAAGTGCTAAGGATGTATTTTCTTTTCCTTATCCAAACAACAACACGATGACTTGTAAAAAAACGTTCCTATTATCTTTGAAAATTCATTGAAAGAAAATATAGTTTTCAGCATTGTGTGATTACTCTCATGATTGCTATATTTAAGTGATTTGAATTTTATTCCAAATACACAGGCTTCAAGTAAAAGCGTTAAAAGTAAGTCTCCGGCTGTGGATGCGGGGAGCGAACGCTGACATTTGTTAGAATTAAAGAAAAAGTTGAACTAATTAGATTTTCCAATGAAAAACAATAACATTTTTTGAATTTATCAAAAAAAAAAAAAAAAAAAAGAAAAAGAGAAATGCTTACAGCACCTGGTATTCCCAAGCGGTCACCCATCTAAGTACTGACCAGGCTCTACGTTGCTTAACTTCGGTGATCGGACGAGAACCGGTGTTTTCAACGTGATATGGCCGTAAACAGAAATTAAACATTATCTTAACTATACAAACAAAACTTTACTTCCTCCTTTACTCTATTTACTTTAACACACTTTTCGATAATTAAACTTTACTTTTACAATTCCATTAATTTCACTTTTAAAAAACACATTATTATCTTTCAACACACTACAAAACAATAATATCTCCTCTCTCTCAAATACAAATACAAACCGTGTCACACGAACACGCGTCCCCCCGCACAAAAACATCTTCTTTCAACTTATAATACACTGCTTTTCTCAATTTATTTACAAAATACATCTTTAAAATAAAACTTTACAAAACAAAATATCACAATTTACAAAAACTTTTACAATACCAACGTAATCACTAAATAATAATCATATATAATATTAATTCATACTTTCTTTCGCCATTAGTAGCCGAAAAACTTCGCATGAGGACAAACTAAGTAAGAAAAAACAAAACACGCGAGCGTTTAGAATTTACACTCACTCATCACTTTCACATGATCAATTTAAAAGCTAAAGCGAAAATCCACTTGCGCACCAGCTAGCGTTTTAAAGGACATATAACCAAATATTAATCACTTAAAAACGACTAGCCAGCACGATAAGTGCCGGGAATCCACTAATGAATAGTGCAGCCTGCTATTTAAGGGGCAGTAAGTCTGGCAGAACTTAATGAAAAGTGCAAAAAAAAAAAAAAAAAAAAAAGTCTTATTAAAAATGTGTGTGTGAATAAATAAGTAAATTGCGTGAGGTAGGAAATGTAAGGTTCTAGTCTAATGTTAGGTGGTCGCTTACGGCTACATCACGTTGCAAACACCGGCCCTCGCCCGATCACCGCAGTTAAGCAACGTCCAGCTTGGTTAGTACTTAGATGGTTGACCGGCGCTTCTTCGGAATATCAGGTGCTGTAACGATGTATTTTCTTTTCCTTATCCAAACAACAACACGATGACTTGTAAAAAAACGTTCCTATTATCTTTGAAAATTCATTGAAAGAAAATATAGTTTTCAGCATTGTGTGATTACTCTCATGATTGCTATATTTAAGTGATTTGAATTTTATTCCAAATACACAGGCTTCAAGTAGAAGCGTTAAAAGTAAGTCTCCGGCTGTGGATGCGGGGAGCGAACGCTGACATTTGTTAGAATTAAAGAAAAAGTTGAACTAATTAGATTTTCCAATGAAAAACAATAACATTTTTTGAATTTATCAAAAAAAAAAAAAAAAAGAAAAAGAGAAATGCTTACAGCACCTGGTATTCCCAAGCGGTCACCCATCTAAGTACTGACCAGGCTCTACGTTGCTTAAATTCGGTGATCGGACGAGAACCGGTGTTTTCAACGTGATATGGCCGTAAACAAAAATTAAACATTATCTTAACTATACAAACAAAACTTTACTTCCTCCTTTACTCTATTTACTTTACAACACTTTTCGCTAATTAAACTTTACTTTTACAATTACATTACTTTCACTTTTTAAAAACACATTATTATCTTTCACCACACTACAAAACAATAATATCTCCTCTCTCTCAAATACAAATACAAACCGTGTCACACGAACACGCGTCCCCCCGCACAAAAACATCTTCTTTCAACTTATAATACACTGCTTTTCTCAATTTATTTACAAAATACATCTTTAAAATAAAACTTTACAAAAAAAAATATCACAATTTACAAAAACTTTTACAATACCAACGTAATCACTAAATAATAATCATATATAATATTAATTCATACTTTCTTTCGCCATTAGTAGCCGAAAAACTTCGCATGAGGACAAACTAAGTAAGAAAAAACAAAACACGCGAGCGTTTAGAATTTACACTCACTCATCACTTTCACATGATCAATTTAAAAGCTAAAGCGAAAATCCACTTGCGCACCAGCTAGCGTTTTAAAGGACATATAACCAAATATTAATCACTTAAAAACGACTAGCCAGCACGATAAGTGCCGGGAATCCACTAATGAATAGTGCAGCCTGCTATTTAAGGGGCAGTAAGTCTGGCAGAACTTAATGAAAAGTGCAAAAAAAAAAAAAAAAAAAAAAAAAAGTCTTATTAAAAATGTGTGTGTGAATAAATAAGTAAATTGCGTGAGGTAGGAAATGTAAGGTTCTAGTCTAATGTTAGGTGGTCGCTTACGGCTACATCACGTTGCAAACACCGGCCCTCGCCCGATCACCGCAGTTAAGCAACGTCCAGCTTGGTTAGTACTTAGATGGTTGACCGGCGCTTCTTCGGAATATCAGGTGCTGTAACGATGTATTTTCTTTTCCTTATCCAAACAACAACACGATGACTTGTAAAAAAACGTTCCTATTATCTTTGAAAATTCATTGAAAGAAAATATAGTTTTCAGCATTGTGTGATTACTCTCATGATTGCAATATTTAAGTGATTTGAATTTTATTCCAAATACACAGGCTTCAAGTAGAAGCGTTAAAAGTAAGTCTCCGGCTGTGGATGCGGGGAGCGAACGCTGACATTTGTTAGAATTAAAGAAAAAGTTGAACTAATTAGATTTTCCAATGAAAAACAATAACATTTTTTGAATTTATCAAAAAAAAAAAAAAAAAAGAAAAAGAGAAATGCTTACAGCACCTGGTATTCCCAAGCGGTCACCCATCTAAGTACTGACCAGGCTCTACGTTGCTTAACTTCGGTGATCGGACGAGAACCGGTGTTTTCAACGTGATATGGCCGTAAACAGAAATTAAACATTATCTTAACTATACAAACAAAACTTTACTTCCTCCTTTACTCTATTTACTTTAACACACTTTTCGATAATTAAACTTTACTTTTACAATTCCATTAATTTCACTTTTAAAAAACACATTATTATCTTTCAACACACTACAAAACAATAATATCTCCTCTCTCTCAAATACAAATACAAACCGTGTCACACGAACACGCGTCCCCCCGCACAAAAACATCTTCTTTCAACTTATAATACACTGCTTTTCTCAATTTATTTACAAAATACATCTTTAAAATAAAACTTTACAAAACAAAATATCACAATTTACAAAAACTTTTACAATACCAACGTAATCACTAAATAATAATCATATATAATATTAATTCATACTTTCTTTCGCCATTAGTAGCCGAAAAACTTCGCATGAGGACAAACTAAGTAAGAAAAAACAAAACACGCGAGCGTTTAGAATTTACACTCACTCATCACTTTCACATGATCAATTTAAAAGCTAAAGCGAAAATCCACTTGCGCACCAGCTAGCGTTTTAAAGGACATATAACCAAATATTAATCACTTAAAAACGACTAGCCAGCACGATAAGTGCCGGGAATCCACTAATGAATAGTGCAGCCTGCTATTTAAGGGGCAGTAAGTCTGGCAGAACTTAATGAAAAGTGCAAAAAAAAAAAAAAAAAAAAAGTCTTATTAAAAATGTGTGTGTGAATAAATAAGTAAATTGCGTGAGGTAGGAAATGTAAGGTTCTAGTCTAATGTTAGGTGGTCGCTTACGGCTACATCACGTTGCAAACACCGGCCCTCGCCCGATCACCGCAGTTAAGCAACGTCCAGCTTGGTTAGTACTTAGATGGTTGACCGGCGCTTCTTCGGAGGTGCTGTAACGATGTATTTTCTTTTCCTTATCCAAACAACAACACGATGACTTGTAAAAAAACGTTCCTATTATCTTTGAAAATTCATTGAAAGAAAATATAGTTTTCAGCATTGTGTGATTACTCTCATGATTGCTATATTTAAGTGATTTGAATTTTATTCCAAATACACAGGCTTCAAGTAGAAGCGTTAAAAGTAAGTCTCCGGCTGTGGATGCGGGGAGCGAACGCTGACATTTGTTAGAATTAAAGAAAAAGTTGAACTAATTAGATTTTCCAATGAAAAACAATAACATTTTTTGAATTTATCAAAAAAAAAAAAAAAAAAAAAAGAAAAAGAGAAATGCTTACAGCACCTGGTATTCCCAAGCGGTCACCCATCTAAGTACTGACCAGGCTCTACGTTGCTTAACTTCGGTGATCGGACGAGAACCGGTGTTTTCAACGTGATATGGCCGTAAACAAAAATTAAACATTATCTTAACTATACAAACAAAACTTTACTTCCTCCTTTACTCTATTTACTTTACAACACTTTTCGCTAATTAAACTTTACTTTTACAATTACATTAATTTCACTTTTAAAAAACACATTATTATCTTTCACCACACTACAAAACAATAATATCTCCTCTCTCTCAAACACAAATACAAACCGTGTCACACGAACACGCGTCCCCCCGCACAAAAACATCTTCTTTCAACTTATAATACACTGCTTTTCTCAATTTATTTACAAAATACATCTTTAAAATAAAACTTTACAAAACAAAATATCACAATTTACAAAAACTTTTACAATACCAACGTAATCACTAAATAATAATCATATATAATATTAATTCATACTTTCTTTCGCCATTAGTAGCCGAAAAACTTCGCATGAGGACAAACTAAGTAAGAAAAAACAAAACACGCGAGCGTTTAGAACTTACACTCAGTCATCACTTATACATGATCAATTTAAAAGCTAAAGCGAAAATCCACTTGCGCACCAGCTAGCGTTTTAAAGGACATATAACCAAATATTAATCACTTAAAAACGACTAGCCAGCACGATAAGTGCCGGGAATCCACTAATGAATAGTGCAGCCTGCTATTTAAGGGGCAGTAAGTCTGGCAGAACTTAATGAAAAGTGCAAAAAAAAAAAAAAAAAAAAAGTCTTATTAAAAATGTGTGTGTGAATAAATAAGTAAATTGCGTGAGGTAGGAAATGTAAGGTTCTAGTCTAATGTTAGGTGGTCGCTTACGGCTACATCACGTTGCAAACACCGGCCCTCGCCCGATCACCGCAGTTAAGCAACGTCCAGCTTGGTTAGTACTTAGATGGTTGACCGGCGCTTCTTCGGAATATCAGGTGCTGTAACGATGTATTTTCTTTTCCTTATCCAAACAACAACACGATGACTTGTAAAAAAACGTTCCTATTATCTTTGAAAATTCATTGAAAGAAAATATAGTTTTCAGCATTGTGTGATTACTCTCATGATTGCTATATTTAAGTGATTTGAATTTTATTCCAAATACACAGGCTTCAAGTAGAAGCGTTAAAAGTAAGTCTCCGGCTGTGGATGCGGGGAGCGAACGCTGACATTTGTTAGAATTAAAGAAAAAGTTGAACTAATTAGATTTTCCAATGAAAAACAATAACATTTTTTGAATTTATCAAAAAAAAAAAAAAAAAAAAAGAAAAAGAGAAATGCTTACAGCACCTGGTATTCCCAAGCGGTCACCCATCTAAGTACTGACCAGGCTCTACGTTGCTTAACTTCGGTGATCGGACGAGAACCGGTGTTTTCAACGTGATATGGCCGTAAACAAAAATTAAACATTATCTTAACTATACAAACAAAACTTTACTTCCTCCTTTACTCTATTTACTTTACAACACTTTTCGCTAATTAAACTTTACTTTTACAATTACATTACTTTCACTTTTTAAAAACACATTATTATCTTTCACCACACTACAAAACAATAATATCTCCTCTCTCTCAAATACAAATACAAACCGTGTCACACGAACACGCGTCCCCCCGCACAAAAACATCTTCTTTCAACTTATAATACACTGCTTTTCTCAATTTATTTACAAAATACATCTTTAAAATAAAACTTTACAAAAAAAAATATCACAATTTACAAAAACTTTTACAATACCAACGTAATCACTAAATAATAATCATATATAATATTAATTCATACTTTCTTTCGCCATTAGTAGCCGAAAAACTTCGCATGAGGACAAACTAAGTAAGAAAAAACAAAACACGCGAGCGTTTAGAATTTACACTCACTCATCACTTTCACATGATCAATTTAAAAGCTAAAGCGAAAATCCACTTGCGCACCAGCTAGCGTTTTAAAGGACATATAACCAAATATTAATCACTTAAAAACGACTAGCCAGCACGATAAGTGCCGGGAATCCACTAATGAATAGTGCAGCCTGCTATTTAAGGGGCAGTAAGTCTGGCAGAACTTAATGAAAAGTGCAAAAAAAAAAAAAAAAAAAAAAAGTCTTATTAAAAATGTGTGTGTGAATAAATAAGTAAATTGCGTGAGGTAGGAAATGTAAGGTTCTAGTCTAATGTTAGGTGGTCGCTTACGGCT
>NW_027633142.1:22500-32500 GCF_053919585.1 Euprymna scolopes
CGGGGAGCGAACGCTGACATTTGTTAGAATTAAAGAAAAAGTTGAACTAATTAGATTTTCCAATGAAAAACAATAACATTTTTTGAATTTATCAAAAAAAAAAAAAAAAAAAAAAAAAGAAAAAGAGAAATGCTTACAGCACCTGGTATTCTCAAGCGGTCACCCATCTAAGTGCTGACCAGGCTCTACGTTGCTTAACTTCGGTGATCGGACGAGAACCGGTGTTTTCAACGTGATATGGCCGTAAACAAAAATTAAACATTATCTTAACTATACAAACAAAACTTTACTTCCTCCTTTACTCTATTTACTTTACAACACTTTTCGCTAATTAAACTTTACTTTTACAATTCCATTAATTTCACTTTTAAAAAACACATTATTATCTTTCACCACACTACAAAACAATAATATCTCCTCTCTCTCAAATACAAATACAAACCGTGTCACACGAACACGCGTCCCCCCGCACAAAAACATCTTCTTTCAACTTATAATACACTGCTTTTCTCAATTTATTTACAAAATACATCTTTAAAATAAAACTTTACAAAAAAAAATATCACAATTTACAAAAACTTTTACAATACCAACGTAATCACTAAATAATAATCATATATAATATTAATTCATACTTTCTTTCGCCATTAGTAGCCGAAAAACTTCGCATGAGGACAAACTAAGTAAGAAAAAACAAAACACGCGAGCGTTTAGAATTTACACTCACTCATCACTTTCACATGATCAATTTAAAAGCTAAAGCGAAAATCCACTTGCGCACCAGCTAGCGTTTTAAAGGACATATAACCAAATATTAATCACTTAAAAACGACTAGCCAGCACGATAAGTGCCGGGAATCCACTAATGAATAGTGCAGCCTGCTATTTAAGGGGCAGTAAGTCTGGCAGAACTTAATGAAAAGTGCAAAAAAAAAAAAAAAAAAAAAAGTCTTATTAAAAATGTGTGTGTGAATAAATAAGTAAATTGCGTGAGGTAGGAAATGTAAGGTTCTAGTCTAATGTTAGGTGGTCGCTTACGGCTACATCACGTTGCAAACACCGGCCCTCGCCCGATCACCGCAGTTAAGCAACGTCCAGCTTGGTTAGTACTTAGATGGTTGACCGGCGCTTCTTCGGAATATCAGGTGCTGTAACGATGTATTTTCTTTTCCTTATCCAAACAACAACACGATGACTTGTAAAAAAACGTTCCTATTATCTTTGAAAATTCATTGAAAGAAAATATAGTTTTCAGCATTGTGTGATTACTCTCATGATTGCTATATTTAAGTGATTTGAATTTTATTCCAAATACACAGGCTTCAAGTAGAAGCGTTAAAAGTAAGTCTCCGGCTGTGGATGCGGGGAGCGAACGCTGACATTTGTTAGAATTAAAGAAAAAGTTGAACTAATTAGATTTTCCAATGAAAAACAATAACATTTTTTGAATTTATCAAAAAAAAAAAAAAAAAAAAAAAGAAAAAGAGAAATGCTTACAGCACCTGGTATTCCCAAGCGGTCACCCATCTAAGTACTGACCAGGCTCTACGTTGCTTAACTTCGGTGATCGGACGAGAACCGGTGTTTTCAACGTGATATGGCCGTAAACGAAAGATAAACACCATTTTAACTATACAAACAAAACTTTACTTCCTTTAATCTATTTACTTTACAACACTTTTCGATAATTAAAATTTACTTTTACAATTACATTAATTTCACTTTTAAAAAACACCTTATTATCTTTCAACACACTACAAAACAATAATATCTCCTTTCTCTCAAATACAAATACAAACGGTGTCACACCCACACGCGTACCCCCGCACAAAAACACCTTTCAACTTATACAGTACACTGCTTTTCTCAATTTATTTACAAAATACATCTTTAAAATAAAACTTTACAAAAAAAATATCACAATTTACAAAAACTTTTACAATACCAACGTAATCACTAAATAATAATCATATATAATATTAATTCATACTTTCTTTCGCCATTAGTAGCCGCAAAACTTCGCATCGGGACAAACTATGTAAGAAAAAACAAAACACGCAATCTTTTACAATTTACACTCACTGATCACTTTCACATGATCAATTTAAAAGCTAAAGCGAAAATCCACTTGCGCAACAGCTAGCGTTTTAAAGGACATATAACCAAATATTAATCCCTTAAAAACGACTAGACAGCACGATAAGTGGCGGGAATCGACTAATCAATAGTTCAGCCTGCTATTTAAGGGCCAGTAAGTCTGGCAGAACTTAATGAAAAGTGCAAAAAAAAAAAAGTCTTACTAAAAAAGTGTGTGTGAATAAATAAGTAAATTGCGTGAGGTAGGAAATGTAAGGTTCTAGTCTAATGTTAGGTGGTCGCTTACGGCTACATCACGTTGCAAACACCGGCCCTCGCCCGATCACCGCAGTTAAGCAACCTCCAGCTTGGTTAGTACTTAGATGGTTGACCGCTTCGGAATATCACTCAGCTGCTGTAAGGATGTATTTTCTTTTCCTTATCCAAACAAAAACACGAGGACTTGTAAAACGTTCCTAATATCTGGCTATCGTTATTTCATTGAAAGAAAATATAGTTTTCAGCATTGTGTGATTACTCTCATAATTGCTATATTTAAGCGATTTGAATTTTATTCCAAATACACAGGCTTCAAGTAGAAGCGTTAAAAGTAAGTCTCCGGCTGTGGATGCGGGCAGCGAACGCTGACATTTGTTAGAATTCAAGAAAAAGTTGAAATAATTAGATTTTCCAATGAAAAACAATAGAATTTTGTGAATTTATCCAAAAAATAAAAAAGAGAAATGCTTACAGCACCTGGTATTCCCAAGCGGTCACCCATCTAAGTACTGACCAGGCTCTACGTTGCTTAACTTCGGTGATCGGACGAGAACCGGTGTTTTCAACGTGATATGGCCGTAAACAGAAATTAAACATTATCTTAACTATACAAACAAAACTTTACTTCCTCCTTTACTCTATTTACTTTACAACACTTTTCGATAATTAAACTTTACTTTTACAATTCCATTAATTTCACTTTTAAAAAACACATTATTATCTTTCAACACACTACAAAACAATAATATCTCCTCTCTCTCAAATACAAATACAAACCGTGTCACACGAACACGCGTCGCCGTCCCCCCGCACAAAAACATCTTCTTTCAACTTATAATACACTGCTTTTCTCAATTTATTTACAAAATACATCTTTAAAATAAAACTTTACAAAAAAAAAATATCACAATTTACAAAAACTTTTACAATACCAACGTAATCACTAAATAATAATCATATATAATATTAATTCATACTTTCTTTCGCCATTAGTAGCCGAAAAACTTCGCATGAGGACAAACTAAGTAAGAAAAAACAAAACACGCGAGCGTTTAGAATTTACACTCACTCATCACTTTCACATGATCAATTTAAAAGCTAAAGCGAAAATCCACTTGCGCACCAGCTAGCGTTTTAAAGGACATATAACCAAATATTAATCACTTAAAAACGACTAGCCAGCACGATAAGTGCCGGGAATCCACTAATGAATAGTGCAGCCTGCTATTTAAGGGGCAGTAAGTCTGGCAGAACTTAATGAAAAGTGCAAAAAAAAAAAAAAAAAAAAAAAAAAGTCTTATTAAAAATGTGTGTGTGAATAAATAAGTAAATTGCGTGAGGTAGGAAATGTAAGGTTCTAGTCTAATGTTAGGTGGTCGCTTACGGCTACATCACGTTGCAAACACCGGCCCTTGCCCGATCACCGCAGTTAAGCAACGTCCAGCTTGGTTAGTACTTAGATGGTTGACCGCTTCGGAATATCAAGTGCTAAGGATGTATTTTCTTTTCCTTATCCAAAACAACTACACGATGACTTGAAAAACTTTCCTATTATCTTTGAAAATTCATTGAAAGAAAATATAGTTTTCAGCATTGTGTGATTACTCTCATGATTGCTATATTTAAGTGATTTGAATTTTATTCCAAATACACAGGCTTCAAGTAGAAGCGTTAAAAGTAAGTCTCCGGCTGTGGATGCGGGGAGCGAACGCTGACATTTGTTAGAATTCAAGAAAAAGTTGAACTAATTAGATTTTCCAATGAAAAACAATAACATTTTTTGAATTTATCTAAAAAAAAAGAAAAAGAGAAATGCTTACAGCACCTGGTATTCCCAAGCGGTCACCCATCTAAGTACTGACCAGGCTCTACGTTGCTTAACTTCGGTGATCGGACGAGAACCGGTGTTTTCAACGTGATATGGCCGTAAACAAAAATTAAACATTATCTTAACTATAAAAACAAAACTTTACTTCCTCCTTTACTCTATTTACTTTACAACACTTTTCGCTAATTAAACTTTACTTTTACAATTCCATTAATTTCACTTTTAAAAAACACATTATTATCTTTCACCACACAATAATATCTCCTCTCTCTCAAATACAAATACAAACCGTGTCACACGAACACGCGTCCCCCCGCACAAAAACATCTTCTTTCAACTTATAATACACTGCTTTTCTCAATTTATTTACAAAATACATCTTTAAAATAAAACTTTTCAAAAAAAATATCACAATTTACAAAAACTTTTACAATACCAACGTAATCACTAAATAATAATCATATATAATATTAATTCATACTTTCTTTCGCCATTAGTAGCCGAAAAACTTCGCATGAGGACAAACTAAGTAAGAAAAAACAAAACACGCGAGCGTTTAGAATTTACACTCACTCATCACTTTCACATGATCAATTTAAAAGCTAAAGCGAAAATCCACTTGCGCACCTGCTAGCGTTTTAAAGGACATATAACCAAATATTAATCACTTAAAAACGACTAGCCAGCACGATAAGTGCCGGGAATCCACTAATGAATAGTGCAGCCTGCTATTTAAGGGGCAGTAAGTCTGGCAGAACTTAATGAAAAGTGCAAAAAAAAAAAAGAAAAAAAAAAAGTCTTATTAAAAATGTGTGTGTGAATAAATAAGTAAATTGCGTGAGGTAGGAAATGTAAGGTTCTAGTCTAATGTTAGGTGGTCGCTTACGGCTACATCACGTTGCAAACACCGGCCCTTGCCCGATCACCGCAGTTAAGCAACGTCCAGCTTGGTTAGTACTTAGATGGTTGACCGCTTCGGAATATCAAGTGCTAAGGATGTATTTTCTTTTCCTTATCCAAACAACAACACGATGACTTGTAAAAAAACGTTCCTATTATCTTTGAAAATTCATTGAAAGAAAATATAGTTTTCAGCATTGTGTGATTACTCTCATGATTGCTATATTTAAGTGATTTGAATTTTATTCCAAATACACAGGCTTCAAGTAAAAGCGTTAAAAGTAAGTCTCCGGCTGTGGATGCGGGGAGCGAACGCTGACATTTGTTAGAATTAAAGAAAAAGTTGAACTAATTAGATTTTCCAATGAAAAACAATAACATTTTTTGAATTTATCAAAAAAAAAAAAAAAAAAAGAAAAAGAGAAATGCTTACAGCACCTGGTATTCCCAAGCGGTCACCCATCTAAGTACTGACCAGGCTCTACGTTGCTTAACTTCGGTGATCGGACGAGAACCGGTGTTTTCAACGTGATATGGCCGTAAACAAAAATTAAACATTATCTTAACTATACAAACAAAACTTTACTTCCTCCTTTACTCTATTTACTTTACAACACTTTTCGCTAATTAAACTTTACTTTTACAATTACATTAATTTCACTTTTAAAAAACACATTATTATCTTTCACCACACTACAAAACAATAATATCTCCTCTCTCTCAAATACAAATACAAACCGTGTCACACGAACACGCGTCCCCCCGCACAAAAACATCTTCTTTCAACTTATAATACACTGCTTTTCTCAATTTATTTACAAAATACATCTTTAAAATAAAACTTTACAAAACAAAATATCACAATTTACAAAAACTTTTACAATACCAACGTAATCACTAAATAATAATCATATATAATATTAATTCATACTTTCTTTCGCCATTAGTAGCCGAAAAACTTCGCATGAGGACAAACTAAGTAAGAAAAAACAAAACACGCGAGCGTTTAGAATTTACACTCAGTCATCACTTATACATGATCAATTTAAAAGCTAAAGCGAAAATCCACTTGCGCACCAGCTAGCGTTTTAAAGGACATATAACCAAATATTAATCACTTAAAAACGACTAGCCAGCACGATAAGTGCCGGGAATCCACTAATGAATAGTGCAGCCTGCTATTTAAGGGGCAGTAAGTCTGGCAGAACTTAATGAAAAGTGCAAAAAAAAAAAAAAAAAAAAAGTCTTATTAAAAATGTGTGTGTGAATAAATAAGTAAATTGCGTGAGGTAGGAAATGTAAGGTTCTAGTCTAATGTTAGGTGGTCGCTTACGGCTACATCACGTTGCAAACACCGGCCCTCGCCCGATCACCGCAGTTAAGCAACGTCCAGCTTGGTTAGTACTTAGATGGTTGACCGGCGCTTCTTCGGAATATCAGGTGCTGTAACGATGTATTTTCTTTTCCTTATCCAAACAACAACACGATGACTTGTAAAAAAACGTTCCTATTATCTTTGAAAATTCATTGAAAGAAAATATAGTTTTCAGCATTGTGTGATTACTCTCATGATTGCAATATTTAAGTGATTTGAATTTTATTCCAAATACACAGGCTTCAAGTAGAAGCGTTAAAAGTAAGTCTCCGGCTGTGGATGCGGGGAGCGAACGCTGACATTTGTTAGAATTAAAGAAAAAGTTGAACTAATTAGATTTTCCAATGAAAAACAATAACATTTTTTGAATTTATCAAAAAAAAAAAAAAAAAAGAAAAAGAGAAATGCTTACAGCACCTGGTATTCCCAAGCGGTCACCCATCTAAGTACTGACCAGGCTCTACGTTGCTTAACTTCGGTGATCGGACGAGAACCGGTGTTTTCAACGTGATATGGCCGTAAACAGAAATTAAACATTATCTTAACTATACAAACAAAACTTTACTTCCTCCTTTACTCTATTTACTTTAACACACTTTTCGATAATTAAACTTTACTTTTACAATTCCATTAATTTCACTTTTAAAAAACACATTATTATCTTTCAACACACTACAAAACAATAATATCTCCTCTCTCTCAAATACAAATACAAACCGTGTCACACGAACACGCGTCCCCCCGCACAAAAACATCTTCTTTCAACTTATAATACACTGCTTTTCTCAATTTATTTACAAAATACATCTTTAAAATAAAACTTTACAAAACAAAATATCACAATTTACAAAAACTTTTACAATACCAACGTAATCACTAAATAATAATCATATATAATATTAATTCATACTTTCTTTCGCCATTAGTAGCCGAAAAACTTCGCATGAGGACAAACTAAGTAAGAAAAAACAAAACACGCGAGCGTTTAGAATTTACACTCACTCATCACTTTCACATGATCAATTTAAAAGCTAAAGCGAAAATCCACTTGCGCACCAGCTAGCGTTTTAAAGGACATATAACCAAATATTAATCACTTAAAAACGACTAGCCAGCACGATAAGTGCCGGGAATCCACTAATGAATAGTGCAGCCTGCTATTTAAGGGGCAGTAAGTCTGGCAGAACTTAATGAAAAGTGCAAAAAAAAAAAAAAAAAAAAAGTCTTATTAAAAATGTGTGTGTGAATAAATAAGTAAATTGCGTGAGGTAGGAAATGTAAGGTTCTAGTCTAATGTTAGGTGGTCGCTTACGGCTACATCACGTTGCAAACACCGGCCCTCGCCCGATCACCGCAGTTAAGCAACGTCCAGCTTGGTTAGTACTTAGATGGTTGACCGGCGCTTCTTCGGAGGTGCTGTAACGATGTATTTTCTTTTCCTTATCCAAACAACAACACGATGACTTGTAAAAAAACGTTCCTATTATCTTTGAAAATTCATTGAAAGAAAATATAGTTTTCAGCATTGTGTGATTACTCTCATGATTGCTATATTTAAGTGATTTGAATTTTATTCCAAATACACAGGCTTCAAGTAGAAGCGTTAAAAGTAAGTCTCCGGCTGTGGATGCGGGGAGCGAACGCTGACATTTGTTAGAATTAAAGAAAAAGTTGAACTAATTAGATTTTCCAATGAAAAACAATAACATTTTTTGAATTTATCAAAAAAAAAAAAAAAAAAAAAAGAAAAAGAGAAATGCTTACAGCACCTGGTATTCCCAAGCGGTCACCCATCTAAGTACTGACCAGGCTCTACGTTGCTTAACTTCGGTGATCGGACGAGAACCGGTGTTTTCAACGTGATATGGCCGTAAACAAAAATTAAACATTATCTTAACTATACAAACAAAACTTTACTTCCTCCTTTACTCTATTTACTTTACAACACTTTTCGCTAATTAAACTTTACTTTTACAATTACATTAATTTCACTTTTAAAAAACACATTATTATCTTTCACCACACTACAAAACAATAATATCTCCTCTCTCTCAAATACAAATACAAACCGTGTCACACGAACACGCGTCCCCCCGCACAAAAACATCTTCTTTCAACTTATAATACACTGCTTTTCTCAATTTATTTACAAAATACATCTTTAAAATAAAACTTTACAAAACAAAATATCACAATTTACAAAAACTTTTACAATACCAACGTAATCACTAAATAATAATCATATATAATATTAATTCATACTTTCTTTCGCCATTAGTAGCCGAAAAACTTCGCATGAGGACAAACTAAGTAAGAAAAAACAAAACACGCGAGCGTTTAGAACTTACACTCAGTCATCACTTATACATGATCAATTTAAAAGCTAAAGCGAAAATCCACTTGCGCACCAGCTAGCGTTTTAAAGGACATATAACCAAATATTAATCACTTAAAAACGACTAGCCAGCACGATAAGTGCCGGGAATCCACTAATGAATAGTGCAGCCTGCTATTTAAGGGGCAGTAAGTCTGGCAGAACTTAATGAAAAGTGCAAAAAAAAAAAAAAAAAAAAAGTCTTATTAAAAATGTGTGTGTGAATAAATAAGTAAATTGCGTGAGGTAGGAAATGTAAGGTTCTAGTCTAATGTTAGGTGGTCGCTTACGGCTACATCACGTTGCAAACACCGGCCCTCGCCCGATCACCGCAGTTAAGCAACGTCCAGCTTGGTTAGTACTTAGATGGTTGACCGGCGCTTCTTCGGAATATCAGGTGCTGTAACGATGTATTTTCTTTTCCTTATCCAAACAACAACACGATGACTTGTAAAAAAACGTTCCTATTATCTTTGAAAATTCATTGAAAGAAAATATAGTTTTCAGCATTGTGTGATTACTCTCATGATTGCTATATTTAAGTGATTTGAATTTTATTCCAAATACACAGGCTTCAAGTAGAAGCGTTAAAAGTAAGTCTCCGGCTGTGGATGCGGGGAGCGAACGCTGACATTTGTTAGAATTAAAGAAAAAGTTGAACTAATTAGATTTTCCAATGAAAAACAATAACATTTTTTGAATTTATCAAAAAAAAAAAAAAAAGAAAAAGAGAAATGCTTACAGCACCTGGTATTCCCAAGCGGTCACCCATCTAAGTACTGACCAGGCTCTACGTTGCTTAACTTCGGTGATCGGACGAGAACCGGTGTTTTCAACGTGATATGGCCGTAAACAGAAATTAAACATTATCTTAACTATACAAACAAAACTTTACTTCCTCCTTTACTCTATTTACTTTAACACACTTTTCGATAATTAAACTTTACTTTTACAATTCCATTAATTTCACTTTTAAAAAACACATTATTATCTTTCAACACACTACAAAACAATAATATCTCCTCTCTCTCAAATACAAATACAAACCGTGTCACACGAACACGCGTCCCCCCGCACAAAAACATCTTCTTTCAACTTATAATACACTGCTTTTCTCAATTTATTTACAAAATACATCTTTAAAATAAAACTTTACAAAAAAAAATAT
>NW_027633142.1:35000-44722 GCF_053919585.1 Euprymna scolopes
ACTTTTACAATTCCATTAATTTCACTTTTAAAAAACACATTATTATCTTTCACCACACAATAATATCTCCTCTCTCTCAAATACAAATACAAACCGTGTCACACGAACACGCGTCCCCCCGCACAAAAACATCTTCTTTCAACTTATAATACACTGCTTTTCTCAATTTATTTACAAAATACATCTTTAAAATAAAACTTTACAAAAAAAATATCACAATTTACAAAAACTTTTACAATACCAACGTAATCACTAAATAATAATCATATATAATATTAATTCATACTTTCTTTCGCCATTAGTAGCCGAAAAACTTCGCATGAGGACAAACTAAGTAAGAAAAAACAAAACACGCGAGCGTTTAGAATTTACACTCACTCATCACTTTCACATGATCAATTTAAAAGCTAAAGCGAAAATCCACTTGCGCACCAGCTAGCGTTTTAAAGGACATATAACCAAATATTAATCACTTAAAAACGACTAGCCAGCACGATAAGTGCCGGGAATCCACTAATGAATAGTGCAGCCTGCTATTTAAGGGGCAGTAAGTCTGGCAGAACTTAATGAAAAGTGCAAAAAAAAAAAAAAAAGTCTTATTAAAAATGTGTGTGTGAATAAATAAGTAAATTGCGTGAGGTAGGAAATGTAAGGTTTTAGTCTAATGTTAGGTGGTCGCTTACGGCTACATCACGTTGCAAACACCGGCCCTCGCCCGATCACCGCAGTTAAGCAACGTCCAGCTTGGTTAGTACTTAGATGGTTGACCGCTTCGGAATATCAAGTGCTAAGGATGTATTTTCTTTTCCTTATCCAAAACAACTACACGATGACTTGTAAAACGTTCCTATTATCTTTGAAAATTCATTGAAAGAAAATATAGTTTTCAGCATTGTGTGATTACTCTCATGATTGCTATATTTAAGTGATTTGAATTTTATTCCAAATACACAGGCTTCAAGTAGAAGCGTTAAAAGTAAGTCTGAGCTCCGGCTGTGGATGCGGGGAGCGAACGCTGACATTTGTTAGAATTAAAGAAAAAGTTGAACTAATTAGATTTTCCAATGAAAAACAATAACATTTTTTGAATTTATCAAAAAAAAAAAAAAAAAGAAAAAGAGAAATGCTTACAGCACCTGGTATTCCCAAGCGGTCACCCATCTAAGTACTGACCAGGCTCTACGTTGCTTAACTTCGGTGATCGGACGAGAACCGGTGTTTTCAACGTGATATGGCCGTAAACAGAAATTAAACATTATCTTAACTATACAAACAAAACTTTACTTCCTCCTTTACTCTATTTACTTTAACACACTTTTCGATAATTAAACTTTACTTTTACAATTCCATTAATTTCACTTTTAAAAAACACATTATTATCTTTCAACACACTACAAAACAATAATATCTCCTCTCTCTCAAATACAAATACAAACCGTGTCACACGAACACGCGTCCCCCCGCACAAAAACATCTTCTTTCAACTTATAATACACTGCTTTTCTCAATTTATTTACAAAATACATCTTTAAAATAAAACTTTACAAAAAAAAATATCACAATTTACAAAAACTTTTACAATACCAACGTAATCACTAAATAATAATCATATATAATATTAATTCATACTTTCTTTCGCCATTAGTAGCCGAAAAACTTCGCATGAGGACAAACTAAGTAAGAAAAAACAAAACACGCGAGCGTTTAGAATTTACACTCACTGATCACTTTCACATGATCAATTTAAAAGCTAAAGCGAAAATCCACTTGCGCACCAGCTAGCGTTTTAAAGGACATATAACCAAATATTAATCACTTAAAAACGACTAGCCAGCACGATAAGTGCCGGGAATCCACTAATGAATAGTGCAGCCTGCTATTTAAGGGGCAGTAAGTCTGGCAGAACTTAATGAAAAGTGCAAAAAAAAAAAAAAAAAAAAGTCTTATTAAAAATGTGTGTGTGAATAAATAAGTAAATTGCGTGAGGTAGGAAATGTAAGGTTCTAGTCTAATGTTAGGTGGTCGCTTACGGCTACATCACGTTGCAAACACCGGCCCTCGCCCGATCACCGCAGTTAAGCAACGTCCAGCTTGGTTAGTACTTAGATGGTTGACCGGCGCTTCTTCGGAATATCAGGTGCTGTAACGATGTATTTTCTTTTCCTTATCCAAACAACAACACGATGACTTGTAAAAAAACGTTCCTATTATCTTTGAAAATTCATTGAAAGAAAATATAGTTTTCAGCATTGTGTGATTACTCTCATGATTGCTATATTTAAGTGATTTGAATTTTATTCCAAATACACAGGCTTCAAGTAGAAGCGTTAAAAGTAAGTCTCCGGCTGTGGATGCGGGGAGCGAACGCTGACATTTGTTAGAATTAAAGAAAAAGTTGAACTAATTAGATTTTCCAATGAAAAACAATAACATTTTTTGAATTTATCAAAAAAAAAAAAAAAAAAAAGAAAAAGAGAAATGCTTACAGCACCTGGTATTCCCAAGCGGTCACCCATCTAAGTACTGACCAGGCTCTACGTTGCTTAACTTCGGTGATCGGACGAGAACCGGTGTTTTCAACGTGATATGGCCGTAAACAAAAATTAAACATTATCTTAACTATACAAACAAAACTTTACTTCCTCCTTTACTCTATTTACTTTACAACACTTTTCGCTAATTAAACTTTACTTTTACAATTACATTAATTTCACTTTTAAAAAACACATTATTATCTTTCACCACACTACAAAACAATAATATCTCCTCTCTCTCAAATACAAATACAAACCGTGTCACACGAACACGCGTCCCCCCGCACAAAAACATCTTCTTTCAACTTATAATACACTGCTTTTCTCAATTTATTTACAAAATACATCTTTAAAATAAAACTTTACAAAACAAAATATCACAATTTACAAAAACTTTTACAATACCAACGTAATCACTAAATAATAATCATATATAATATTAATTCATACTTTCTTTCGCCATTAGTAGCCGAAAAACTTCGCATGAGGACAAACTAAGTAAGAAAAAACAAAACACGCGAGCGTTTAGAATTTACACTCAGTCATCACTTATACATGATCAATTTAAAAGCTAAAGCGAAAATCCACTTGCGCACCAGCTAGCGTTTTAAAGGACATATAACCAAATATTAATCACTTAAAAACGACTAGCCAGCACGATAAGTGCCGGGAATCCACTAATGAATAGTGCAGCCTGCTATTTAAGGGGCAGTAAGTCTGGCAGAACTTAATGAAAAGTGCAAAAAAAAAAAAAAAAAAAAAGTCTTATTAAAAATGTGTGTGTGAATAAATAAGTAAATTGCGTGAGGTAGGAAATGTAAGGTTCTAGTCTAATGTTAGGTGGTCGCTTACGGCTACATCACGTTGCAAACACCGGCCCTCGCCCGATCACCGCAGTTAAGCAACGTCCAGCTTGGTTAGTACTTAGATGGTTGACCGGCGCTTCTTCGGAATATCAGGTGCTGTAACGATGTATTTTCTTTTCCTTATCCAAACAACAACACGATGACTTGTAAAAAAACGTTCCTATTATCTTTGAAAATTCATTGAAAGAAAATATAGTTTTCAGCATTGTGTGATTACTCTCATGATTGCTATATTTAAGTGATTTGAATTTTATTCCAAATACACAGGCTTCAAGTAGAAGCGTTAAAAGTAAGTCTCCGGCTGTGGATGCGGGGAGCGAACGCTGACATTTGTTAGAATTAAAGAAAAAGTTGAACTAATTAGATTTTCCAATGAAAAACAATAACATTTTTTGAATTTATCAAAAAAAAAAAAAAAAAAAAAAAAGAAAAAGAGAAATGCTTACAGCACCTGGTATTCCCAAGCGGTCACCCATCTAAGTGCTGACCAGGCTCTACGTTGCTTAACTTCGGTGATCGGACGAGAACCGGTGTTTTCAACGTGATATGGCCGTAAACAAAAATTAAACATTATCTTAACTATACAAACAAAACTTTACTTCCTCCTTTACTCTATTTACTTTACAACACTTTTCGCTAATTAAACTTTACTTTTACAATTCCATTAATTTCACTTTTAAAAAACACATTATTATCTTTCACCACACTACAAAACAATAATATCTCCTCTCTCTCAAATACAAATACAAACCGTGTCACACGAACACGCGTCCCCCCGCACAAAAACATCTTCTTTCAACTTATAATACACTGCTTTTCTCAATTTATTTACAAAATACATCTTTAAAATAAAACTTTACAAAAAAAAATATCACAATTTACAAAAACTTTTACAATACCAACGTAATCACTAAATAATAATCATATATAATATTAATTCATACTTTCTTTCGCCATTAGTAGCCGAAAAACTTCGCATGAGGACAAACTAAGTAAGAAAAAACAAAACACGCGAGCGTTTAGAATTTACACTCACTCATCACTTTCACATGATCAATTTAAAAGCTAAAGCGAAAATCCACTTGCGCACCAGCTAGCGTTTTAAAGGACATATAACCAAATATTAATCACTTAAAAACGACTAGCCAGCACGATAAGTGCCGGGAATCCACTAATGAATAGTGCAGCCTGCTATTTAAGGGGCAGTAAGTCTGGCAGAACTTAATGAAAAGTGCAAAAAAAAAAAAAAAAAAAAAAAGTCTTATTAAAAATGTGTGTGTGAATAAATAAGTAAATTGCGTGAGGTAGGAAATGTAAGGTTCTAGTCTAATGTTAGGTGGTCGCTTACGGCTACATCACGTTGCAAACACCGGCCCTCGCCCGATCACCGCAGTTAAGCAACGTCCAGCTTGGTTAGTACTTAGATGGTTGACCGGCGCTTCTTCGGAATATCAGGTGCTGTAACGATGTATTTTCTTTTCCTTATCCAAACAACAACACGATGACTTGTAAAAAAACGTTCCTATTATCTTTGAAAATTCATTGAAAGAAAATATAGTTTTCAGCATTGTGTGATTACTCTCATGATTGCTATATTTAAGTGATTTGAATTTTATTCCAAATACACAGGCTTCAAGTAGAAGCGTTAAAAGTAAGTCTCCGGCTGTGGATGCGGGGAGCGAACGCTGACATTTGTTAGAATTAAAGAAAAAGTTGAACTAATTAGATTTTCCAATGAAAAACAATAACATTTTTTGAATTTATCAAAAAAAAAAAAAAAAAAAAAAGAAAAAGAGAAATGCTTACAGCACCTGGTATTCCCAAGCGGTCACCCATCTAAGTACTGACCAGGCTCTACGTTGCTTAACTTCGGTGATCGGACGAGAACCGGTGTTTTCAACGTGATATGGCCGTAAACGAAAGATAAACACCATTTTAACTATACAAACAAAACTTTACTTCCTTTAATCTATTTACTTTACAACACTTTTCGATAATTAAAATTTACTTTTACAATTACATTAATTTCACTTTTAAAAAACACCTTATTATCTTTCAACACACTACAAAACAATAATATCTCCTTTCTCTCAAATACAAATACAAACGGTGTCACACCCACACGCGTACCCCCGCACAAAAACACCTTTCAACTTATACAGTACACTGCTTTTCTCAATTTATTTACAAAATACATCTTTAAAATAAAACTTTACAAAAAAAATATCACAATTTACAAAAACTTTTACAATACCAACGTAATCACTAAATAATAATCATATATAATATTAATTCATACTTTCTTTCGCCATTAGTAGCCGCAAAACTTCGCATCGGGACAAACTATGTAAGAAAAAACAAAACACGCAATCTTTTACAATTTACACTCACTGATCACTTTCACATGATCAATTTAAAAGCTAAAGCGAAAATCCACTTGCGCAACAGCTAGCGTTTTAAAGGACATATAACCAAATATTAATCCCTTAAAAACGACTAGACAGCACGATAAGTGGCGGGAATCGACTAATCAATAGTTCAGCCTGCTATTTAAGGGCCAGTAAGTCTGGCAGAACTTAATGAAAAGTGCAAAAAAAAAAAAGTCTTACTAAAAAAGTGTGTGTGAATAAATAAGTAAATTGCGTGAGGTAGGAAATGTAAGGTTCTAGTCTAATGTTAGGTGGTCGCTTACGGCTACATCACGTTGCAAACACCGGCCCTCGCCCGATCACCGCAGTTAAGCAACGTCCAGCTTGGTTAGTACTTAGATGGTTGACCGCTTCGGAATATCACTCAGCTGCTGTAAGGATGTATTTTCTTTTCCTTATCCAAACAAAAACACGAGGACTTGTAAAACGTTCCTAATATCTGGCTATCGTTATTTCATTGAAAGAAAATATAGTTTTCAGCATTGTGTGATTACTCTCATAATTGCTATATTTAAGCGATTTGAATTTTATTCCAAATACACAGGCTTCAAGTAGAAGCGTTAAAAGTAAGTCTCCGGCTGTGGATGCGGGCAGCGAACGCTGACATTTGTTAGAATTCAAGAAAAAGTTGAAATAATTAGATTTTCCAATGAAAAACAATAGAATTTTGTGAATTTATCCAAAAAATAAAAAAGAGAAATGCTTACAGCACCTGGTATTCCCAAGCGGTCACCCATCTAAGTACTGACCAGGCTCTACGTTGCTTAACTTCGGTGATCGGACGAGAACCGGTGTTTTCAACGTGATATGGCCGTAAACGAAAGATAAACACCATTTTAACTATACAAACAAAACTTTACTTCCTTTAATCTATTTACTTTACAACACTTTTCGATAATTAAAATTTACTTTTACAATTACATTAATTTCACTTTTAAAAAACACCTTATTATCTTTCAACACACTACAAAACAATAATATCTCCTTTCTCTCAAATACAAATACAAACGGTGTCACACCAACACGCGTCCCCCCGCACAAAAACACCTTCTTTCAACTTATACACTACAGTAGTACACTGCTTTTCTCAATTTATTTACAAAATACATCTTTAAAATAAAACTTTACAAAAAAAATATCACAATTTACAAAAACTTTTACAATACCAACGTAATCACTAAATAATAATCATATATAATATTAATTCATACTTTCTTTCGCCATTAGTAGCCGCAAAACTTCGCATCGGGACAAACTATGTAAGAAAAAACAAAACACGCAATCTTTTACAATTTACACTCACTGATCACTTTCACATGATCAATTTAAAAGCTAAAGCGAAAATCCACTTGCGCAACAGCTAGCGTTTTAAAGGACATATAACCAAATATTAATCCCTTAAAAACGACTAGACAGCACGATAAGTGGCGGGAATCGACTAATCAATAGTTCAGCCTGCTATTTAAGGGCCAGTAAGTCTGGCAGAACTTAATGAAAAGTGCAAAAAAAAAAAAAGTCTTACTAAAAAAGTGTGTGTGAATAAATAAGTAAATTGCGTGAGGTAGGAAATGTAAGGTTCTAGTCTAATGTTAGGTGGTCGCTTACGGCTACATCACGTTGCAAACACCGGCCCTCGCCCGATCACCGCAGTTAAGCAACCTCCAGCTTGGTTAGTACTTAGATGGTTGACCGCTTCGCTTCGGAATATCACTCAGCTGCTGTAAGGATGTATTTTCTTTTCCTTATCCAAACAAAAACACGAGGACTTGTAAAACGTTCCTAATATCTGGCTATCGTTATTTCATTGAAAGAAAATATAGTTTTCAGCATTGTGTGATTACTCTCATAATTGCTATATTTAAGCGATTTGAATTTTATTCCAAATACACAGGCTTCAAGTAGAAGCGTTAAAAGTAAGTCTCCGGCTGTGGATGCGGGGAGCGAACGCTGACATTTGTTAGAATTCAAGAAAAAGTTGAAATAATTAGATTTTCCAATGAAAAACAATAGAATTTTGTGAATTTATCCAAAAAATAAAAAAGAGAAATGCTTACAGCACCTGGTATTCCCAAGCGGTCACCCATCTAAGTACTGACCAGGCTCTACGTTGCTTAACTTCGGTGATCGGACGAGAACCGGTGTTTTCAACGTGATATGGCCGTAAACGAAACATAAACACCATTTTAACTATACAAACAAAACTTTACTTCCTTTAATCTATTTACTTTACAACACTTTTCGATAATTAAAATTTACTTTTACAATTACATTAATTTCACTTTTAAAAAACACCTTATTATCTTTCAACACACTACAAAACAATAATATCTCCTTTCTCTCAAATACAAATACAAACGGTGTCACACCAACACGCGTACACCCGCACAAAAACACCTTCTTTCAACTTATACACTACAGTAGTACACTGCTTTTCTCAATTTATTTACAAAATACATCTTTAAAATAAAACTTTACAAAAAAAAATATCACAATTTACAAAAACTTTTACAATACCAACGTAATCACTAAATAATAATCATATATAATATTAATTCATACTTTCTTTCGCCATTAGTAGCCGCAAAACTTTGCATCGGGACAAACTATGTAAGAAAAAACAAAACACGCAATCTTTTACAATTTACACTCACTAAATCACTTTCACATGATCAATTTAAAAGCTAAAGCGAAAATCCACTTGCGCAACAGCTAGCGTTTTAAAGGACATATAACCAAATATTAATCCCTTAAAAACGACTAGACAGCACGATAAGTGGCGGGAATCGACTAATCAATAGTTCAGCCTGCTATTTAAGGGCCAGTAAGTCTGGCAGAACTTAATGAAAAGTGCAAAAAAAAAAAAAGTCTTACTAAAAAAGTGTGTGTGAATAAATAAGTAAATTGCGTGAGGTAGGAAATGTAAGGTTCTAGTCTAATGTTAGGTGGTCGCTTACGGCTACATCACGTTGCAAACACCGGCCCTCGCCCGATCACCGCAGTTAAGCAACCTCCAGCTTGGTTAGTACTTAGATGGTTGACCGCTTCGGAATATCAAGTGCTAAGGATGTATTTTCTTTTCCTTATCCAAAACAACTACACGATGACTTGTAAAACGTTCCTATTATCTTTGAAAATTCATTGAAAGAAAATATAGTTTTCAGCATTGTGTGATTACTCTCATAATTGCTATATTTAAGCGATTTGAATTTTATTCCAAATACACAGGCTTCAAGTAGAAGCGTTAAAAGTAAGTCTCCGGCTGTGGATGCGGGCAGCGAACGCTGACATTTGTTAGAATTCAAGAAAAAGTTGAAATAATTAGATTTTCCAATGAAAAACAATAGAATTTTGTGAATTTATCCAAAAAATAAAAAAGAGAAATGCTTACAGCACCTGGTATTCCCAAGCGGTCACCCATCTAAGTACTGACCAGGCTCTACGTTGCTTAACTTCGGTGATCGGACGAGAACCGGTGTTTTCAACGTGATATGGCCGTAAACGAAACATAAACACCATTTTAACTATACAAACAAAACTTTACTTCCTTTAATCTATTTACTTTACAACACTTTTCGATAATTAAAATTTACTTTTACAATTACATTAATTTCACTTTTAAAAAACACCTTATTATCTTTCAACACACTACAAAACAATAATATCTCCTTTCTCTCAAATACAAATACAAACGGTGTCACACCCACACGCGTACCCCCGCACAAAAACACCTTCTTTCAACTTATACAGTACACTGCTTTTCTCAATTTATTTACAAAATACATCTTTAAAATAAAACTTTACAAAAAAAATATCACAATTTACAAAAACTTTTACAATACCAACGTAATCACTAAATAATAATCATATATAATATTAATTCATACTTTCTTTCG
>NW_027633142.1:44822-85362 GCF_053919585.1 Euprymna scolopes
ATGAGGAAAAGAAAATACATCCTTAGCACTTGATATTCCGAAGAAGCGGTCAACCATCTAAGTACTAACCAAGCTGGACGTTGCTTAACTGCGGTGATCGGGCGAGGGCCGGTGTTTGCAACGTGATGTAGCCGTAAGCGACCACCTAACATTAGACTAGAACCTTACATTTCCTACCTCACGCAATTTACTTATTTATTCACACACACTTTTTTAATAAGACTTTTTTTTTTTTTTTTTGCACTTTTCATTAAGTTCTGCCAGACTTACTGCCCCTTAAATAGCAGGCTGCACTATTCATTAGTGGATTCCCGGCACTTATCGTGCTGGCTAGTCGTTTTTAAGTGATTAATATTTGGTTATATGTCCTTTAAAACGCTAGCTGGTGCGCAAGTGGATTTTCGATTTAGCTTTTAAATTGATCATGTGAAAGTGATCACTGAGTGTAAATTCTAAACGCTCGCGTGTTTTGTTTTTTCTTACTTAGTTTGTCCTCATGCGAAGTTTTTCGGCTACTAATGGCGAAAGAAAGTATTAATTAATATTATATATGATTATTATTTAGTGATTACGTTGGTATTGTAAAAGTTTTTGTAAATTGTGATATTTTTTTTTTTTTTGTAAAGTTTTATTTTAAAGATGTATTTTGTAAATAAATTGAGAAAAGCAGTGTATTATAAGTTGAAAGAAGGTGTTTTTGTGGGTGCCCGGAAAACTCGTCTCGGGAAAACTCGTCTCGGGAAAACCCGTCTCGGGAAAACTCGTCTCCGGAAAACTCGTCTCCGGAAAACTCGTCTCCGGAAAACTCGTCTCGGGAAAACTTGTCCCCTTTCGCTAGGTAGGAAAATTGGTCCCGTATTGAATAAATACCGATTGAAAACACATTTTATGATCATTCTTGAAGGAGATATTATTTTTTAAAATAGACTATAGCCCCCCCCCCCCTAATATTTTTTAAAAATATTTTTACTTGTTTAATGTTTTCTTTTCTTTTTTTTTCTTTTAAATAAAATCGATTTTCTAAGTGTCCGTTTTCTACCTAACTGGCTAAGTTCTTAGTGGTTTCACTTCTTTTAAAGCGTTTATTATGTTCATACAAAGTTAATTACAATTTTTTTTTTGTTCTTATTTTAACGATGTTTTTTGGAGTCATAAAAACAATAATTAAAAACAAAACCAAAAAATTAAAAAACAGGGAGCGATTCGATTTTTCGTTACTTTTTTGTTTTGTTTTTTTAATTATGATAGTTTTTTTGTTGTTATGTTTTTGTTTTCTCTCATACCAAATGCACTCATGCGTTATTTAAAATTATAATTTTATCAATTATCAACATTTATTGTCGTCCTGTCAAATTTTGCAAAAATTAACTAATAAATTAAAAACGAAATATTTTTTTGGCGCGAGAGATGCCATGTGCTAACAATCTCTCGTTAACTAATTTTAAATTTTTTTAAATTTTTACTTCGAAATTCTAAAATCAATCATTAAGAGAAAAAGTAATCACTAAATAAATTTATTAATCAATTTTCTTGAAAATCCCGCTATCGTTTATGAAGAATCTTTTTAATTTCATTTTTTGTTGGTTGTTTTTCGGAGGGAGATATAGTTTTAACCCCCCCACCCACTCTCTCTCCCTCTCTCTAAATTATATTTTGAAAAATATTAAAATTTATTATTTTCTTTTTAAAACCAAATCTCCCTCAGTAATTTCTTTAATTTTCTATTTTTTAGCGATTATCAAGACCCCTAAGATGTGATATACCGGACATTATTTCTAGTTCGGGTTTGTATTACTGTACACATAGATTCGAAAAAGTTGTCAAAAAACAAATATATAACAAATAAATGTTATCAAAGGCAAGATAAATTACTTTTCTACCAAACTGGATATAATTTTCGTGTTTTTATTCAATTTAACATGTTTATTCAGCTCAAAAAGCATACAGTGTTTACCGATGTATTGGAAAATTCAAAATAGCGGCCGACTCTCTCTTTAACACGGTAAGTTCGGGAAAAGGTGTTATAAATAATAAACTAGACAAAATACTATTAAAAAACCACCGAATATATGTCAAGTTATGTCACGGTAACATATATTGAAAAGGTATTATAAATAATAAACTAGACAAAATACTGTTAGAAACTCGCTCAATATATGTTACTGTGACATAAGTTGACATAAATTCGGTTGTTTTTTAACAGTATTTTGTCTAGTTTATTATTTATAACACCTTTTCCCGAACTTACCGTGTTTAAGAGAGAGTCTGCCGCCATTTTAAATTTTCCAATACATCGGTAAACACTGCATGTTTTTCGAGCTGAATAAACATGTTAAATTGAATAAAAACACGAGAATTATATCCAGTTTGGTAGAAAAGTAACTTATCGGGTAACCCAACTTATCTTGTCTTTGATAACATTTATTTGTTATATATTTGTTTTTTTAACTACTTTTTCGAATCTATGTGTACAGTAATACAAACCCAAATTTTAATATTTTTTAAAATATAATTTAGAGAGGGGGGGGTAAAACTATATCTCCCTCCGAAAAACAACCAACAAAAAATGAAATTAAAAAGATTCTTGATAAACGATAGCGGAGTTTTCAATAAAATTGATTAATAAATTTATTTAGTGATTACTTTTTCTCTGAATGATTGATTTTAGAATTTTGAAGTAAAAATTTAAAAAATTAAAAATTAGTTAACGAGAGATTGTTAGCACATAGCATCTCACGCGCCAAAAAAATATTTCGCTTTTAATTTATTAGTTAATTTTTGCAAAATTTGACAGGACGACAATAAATGTTGATAATTGATAAAATTATAATTTTAAATAACGCATGAGTGCATTTGGTATGAGAGAAAACAAAAACATAACAACAAAAAACTATCATAATTAAAAAACCAAAACAAAAAAGTAACGCTCCCAGTTTTTAATTTTTTTTTGTTTTTTTATTATTGTTTTATGACTCCAAAAAACATCGTTAAAATAAGAAACAAAAAAATTGTAATTAACTTTGTATGAACATAATAAACGCTTTAAAATAAGTGAAACCACTAAGAACTTAGCCAGTTAGGTAGAAAACGGGCAATCGATTTTATTTTAAAAAAACAAAAAAAACATTACACAAATAAAAATATTTTTTTAAAAATATTAGCTGGGGGGGGGGGCTATAGTCTATTTTAAAAAGCAATATCTCCTTCAAGAACGATCATAAAATCGATATTTATTCAATAAGGGACCAGTTTTCCTACCTAGCGAAAGGGGACGAGTTTTCCCGAGACGAGTTTTCCGGAGACGAGTTTTCTGGAGACGAGTTTTCCTAAATTCGTTTTTGTGCGGGGGGACGCGTGTTCGTGTGAGACCGTTTGTATTTGTATTTGAGAGAGAGGAGATATTATTGTTTTGTAGTGTGGCGAAAGATAATAAGGTGTTTTTTTAAAGGTGAAATTAATGTAATTGTAAAAGTAGTAAAGTTTAATTAGCGAAAAGTGTGTTAAAGTAAATAGAGTAAATGAAGTAAAGTTTTGTTTGTCTAGTTAAAATAATGTATAATTTTTGTTTACGGCCATATCACGTTGAAAACAGCGGTTCTCGTCCGATCACCGAAGTTAAGCAACGTAGAGCCTGGTCAGTACTTAGATGGGTGACCGCTTGGGAATACCAGGTGCTGTAAGCATTTCTATTTTTTAATTTTTGGATAAATTCAAAAAATGTTATTGTTTTTCATTGGAAAAACTAATTATTTCAACTTTTTCTTTAATTCTAACAAATGTCAGCGTTCGCTGCCCGCATCCACAGCCGGAGACTTACTTTTAACGCTTCTACTTGAAGCCTGTGTATTTGGAATAAAATTCAAATCGCTTAAATATAGCAATCATGAGAGTAATCACACAATGCTGAAAACTATATTTTCTTTCAATGAATTTTCAAAGATAATAGGAACGTTTTTTTTACAAGTCATCGTGTTGTTGTTTGGATAAGGAAAAGAAAATACATCGTTACAGCACCTGATATTCCGAAGAAGCGCCGGTCAACCATCTAAGTACTAACCAAGCTGGACGTTGCTTAACTGCGGTGATCGGTGTTTGCAACGTGATGTAGCCGTAAGCGACCACCTAACATTAGACTAGAACCTTACATTTCCTACCTCACGCAATTTACTTATTTATTCACACACACTTTTTTAATAAGACTTCTTTTTTTTTTTTTTTTTGCACTTTTCATTAAGTTCTGCCAGACTTACTGCCCCTTAAATAGCAGGCTGCACTATTCATTAGTGGATTCCCGGCACTTATCGTGCTGGCTAGTCGTTTTTAAGTGATTAATATTTGGTTATATGTCCTTTAAAACGCTAGCTGGTGCGCAAGTGGATTTTCGCTTTAGCTTTTAAATTGATCATGTGAAAGTGATGAGTGAGTGTAAATTCTAAACGCTCGCGTGTTTTGTTTTTTCTTACTTAGTTTGTCCTCATGCGAAGTTTTTCGGCTACTAATGGCGAAAGAAAGTATGAATTAATATTATATATGATTATTATTTAGTGATTACGTTGGTATTGTAAAAGTTTTTGTAAATTGTGATATTTTTTTTTGTAAAGTTTTATTTTAAAGATGTATTTTGTAAATAAATTGAGAAAAGCAGTGTATTATAAGTTGAAAGAAGATGTTTTTGTGCGGGGGGACGCGTGTTCGTGTGACACCGTTTGTATTTGTATTTGAGAGAGAGGAGATATTATTGTTTTGTAGTGTGTTGAAAGATAATAATGTGTTTTTTAAAAGTGAAATTAATGGAATTGTAAAAGTAAAGTTTAATTAGCGAAAAGTGTTGTAAAGTAAATAGAGTAAAGGAGGAAGTAAAGTTTTGTTTGTATAGTTAAGATAATGTTTAATTTTTGTTTACGGCCATATCACGTTGAAAACACCGGTTCTCGTCCGATCACCGAAGTTAAGCAACGTAGAGCCTGGTCAGTACTTAGATGGGTGACCGCTTGGGAATACCAGGTGCTGTAAGCATTTCTCTTTTTCTTTTTTTTTTTTTTTTGATAAATTCAAAAAATGTTATTGTTTTTCATTGGAAAATCTAATTAGTTCAACTTTTTCTTTAATTCTAACAAATGTCAGCGTTCGCTCCCCGCATCCACAGCCGGAGACTTACTTTTTTTAACGCTTCTACTTGAATCACTTAAATATAGCAATCATGAGAGTAATCACACAATGCTGAAAACTATATTTTCTTTCAATGAATTTTCAAAGATAATAGGAACGTTTTACAAGTCATCGTGTAGTTGTTTTGGATAAGGAAAAGAAAATACATCCTTAGCACTTGATATTCCGAAGCGGTCAACCATCTAAGTACTAACCAAGCTGGACGTTGCTTAACTGCGGTGATCGGGCGAGGGCCGGTGTTTGCAACGTGATGTAGCCGTAAGCGACCACCTAACATTAGACTAGAACCTTACATTTCCTACCTCACGCAATTTACTTATTTATTCACACACACATTTTTAATAAGACTTTTTTTTTTTTTTTTGCACTTTTCATTAAGTTCTGCCAGACTTACTGCCCCTTAAATAGCAGGCTGAACTATTGATTAGTCGATTCCCGCCACTTATCGTGCTGGTTAGTCGTTTTTAAGTGATTAATATTTGGTTATATGTCCTTTAAAACGCTAGCTGGTGCGCAAGTGGATTTTCGCTTTAGCTTTTAAATTGATCATGTGAAAGTGATCAGTGAGTGTAAATTCTAAACGCTCGCGTGTTTTGTTTTTTCTTACTTAGTTTGTCCTCATGCGAAGTTTTTCGGCTACTAATAGCGAAAGAAAGTATGAATTAATATTATATATGATTATTATTTAGTGATTACGTTGGTATTGTAAAAGTTTTTGTAAATTGTGATATTTTTTTTTTGTAAAGTTTTATTTTAAAGATGTATTTTGTAAATAAATTGAGAAAAGCAGTGTATTATAAGTTGAAAGAAGATGTTTTTGTGCGGGGGGACGCGTGTTCGTGTGACACCGTTTGTATTTGTATTTGAGAGAGAGGAGATATTATTGTTTTGTAGTGTGTTGAAAGATAATAATGTGTTTTTTAAAAGTGAAATTAATGGAATTGTAAAAGTAAAGTTTAATTAGCGAAAAGTGTGTTAAAGTAAATAGAGTAAAGGAGGAAGTAAAGTTTTGTTTGTATAGTTAAGATAATGTTTAATTTTTGTTTACGGCCATATCACGTTGAAAACACCGGTTCTCGTCCGATCACCGAAGTTAGTGATTACGTTGGTATTGTGAAAGTTTTTCTAAATTCTGAGAATTTATTTTGTAAAGTTTTTTTGTCTCTGATGGTAAAGAACATTCCACACCCGTCAATGTGGTTACGGTGGCCGCCGACATGGGGCATTACTGTCACAGACCTAAACAGCACCCATGGTCCAACAATATTTTAATTGTATCGATCTCAAATCCCAATGGTATACCAGTACATTTGTGTAAATGGTAACCACTCACCTGCCTCAGCTTCACGGGACATTCCTCCAATCGTCATGATGTCCACCACTCCTGTTTTCTAGGATCTACTATTCGATGCGAGCATCATGTGTCGATTTAACATAGAACACTGCATTCCATCAACATACACGATAATCACTGCGTTTTCATCTGTGTGGATGCCCTGGTCCAACATGCCGCATTGATAGCACGGAGTTCCTAATCTTCAGTAGTTTCTTGCCAGTTGTAAGAAGACAGATTGGACTCACAGCTGCAACACACTTATTCTCACTATCAGGTCTCCCCTAGTAAGAGTCACAATTTGTGGTGCCTGCTCGTATTCGATGGAGATGGCATCAGAGAACGCCATAACGAAAACCAGTTGTGTAAGTCTTTCCAGACCAACTCCCTCGAAGCAAGCCAATCCAACCAACTGTCTAATGTTTACCTGCTTGCCAGCATATCTAACAATGGTCAACTTCACCATCTGTGAATGCCTTTTAACTGGGACTCCCAGTTGGTCACTCTCATCCATTTCCAAATAAATGGCCAATGCATCTTCTTTGAGCAGGCTTGCCGCATCAGCCACATCTTCTGGAGTCTCATTTCCAACGTCAATTTCTTCAGCCACATCTTCCTTGTTGCCAAACGATTTCACTGCTGATTTATATCTTCGAAATAATGACGTCCGGAATCACTTGAAAGCAGAAAAAGACGTCTGCTAGCATTGCAATTTTCCCAGCAGCAGTCGTACGTCTCTCTCTTCCTCTTCACAACAATCTTTTTATGCTGACACTCGAACTCTTTTCGATTATCTAGCCTTTTTTTAACATTTTTTTTTTTTAGATTTATTTTTTACATTTTTTTATCATTTTTTTTACATTTTTTTTTTACATTTTTTTTTTTACATTTTTTTTTATTCTGTCGTCGATTCCAATCAGCTGACTTTATTTGTCAAATTCAGTTCATATTTCGATACATTCTTACTTCAACAAAATCTAATGTTTACTTTATAAATTTACTAGCGGGGGGGGGGGGTACCCGGCGATGCCCGGGTGTCTTGAGGTAAATCAAAACTCCGGAGGGGGGGGGGTTAAATAATAAATAAAAAAAATGTTTTGGTAGGTAAGTATGAGAATCGAACCCGTACCCTTGAGTTGGAAATTAATGTGTGAAAAAAAAACCGGGGGGACTTTACCCATTAGGCCACCGCGACATACATACAGCATACTCAGGTTTTGATTTATTTATTAAACTATAAAAACAGGCGTGCGCAATAAAAGTTAACTCTGCTGCTTCCATTTGACCTAATTAAGAAGGTCAAATAGAAGTCACGCAGTTGTCTGTTTTTGTTTTTTTCCCCCAACATCTGTTGGGGGGAAGGGAACCAGCTCCCAATTGTCCAGATTGAATAACAATTGTCTGATGTACAACATTGATCAAAGCTGATTGCTTCTGGACATTTCCCGACGCAATGCCGAGAACGTTGTTCGTTGTTAACTTTGAATTAGTTTCACTTTTTATACGAAAAAGCCTCATCAACATGCGAGAAGCCAAAATAGCAATAATTTTGTAAAAGTTGACGTAAATAAATCTAGATGCGACGCACTTTCCCAAATCGTACATATTATTATTTAGGACCCATATAAACAGTTGTAAGCGATCGTAACGAACCCGGGACCGTGTGCTCGAAAAGCCTTTTGAAGACATACACGAAATGGTCACACACATTTTGCCTTTTATATATATAGACTAGCGAGGGGTACCCGGTGTTACCATGTTTCGGGGTATGTGAAAAAAACCTGAAGCGTTGACGACGCGCAGTTGGAAAATAGTAAAGTGTTAAAAAAACAAACAGGTGCGCGTTTTTGATTGACGTGACGGCGATAGGTATTCAGCAGTTACGATTTTGTGTGGGACAGTTTTGAATAAATGGGTTTGTTTGTTTTTAAAAACCCGCTCCCTGTTTATTAGGAGGAGCGAAATGAAAGCTACAGTCTGATATGACAAAGTCGACATTGAACAAACTGGCTTTCGGCCTGTGATTAGAGTCGAGTTTCGCTTTTTTTTATACCGAAAACCGAATGTAACGCGTGCTGATGCGGGAAATGTCGAATAATTAACGTTTGAAAGTCAATAAAATGAAATAGACAGGCGAGCTCTGTGGGTAATTCTGAGATATTACAATTTATAGATGATATAAAAAGTTTTAAGTTGTGAAGCGAGCAAGCGCTTCTCTGAAAGAAGCCTTTCGTGGACATCGAGGAAAAGCGAACATACATACACACATACATTTTCGCTTTTATATATATATATAGACTAGCGGGGGGAGGTACCCGGTGTTCACCGGGTGTTTGTAGGTGTGTGTATGGGGGGGGGATAAGTAATAACCCTGAAACGATGTTAAAAAAATCGGAAAAACCAAAACCAAAAAGAAAAAAAAAAAAAAACGCTGTGTGTATGGGGGGGGGGGTAAACTAAAGAATAAGCGAAGTAAAAAAATAAAGAAACATTGCCCGCGTGTCTAAAGATGTAAAAGAAAAAAAAATAGTTTTGGTCATGAGGCTGGATTAAACCCAGGAGCCTTGACGCGCAGGTGAAACAAACTCCAACCATGTTAACCGTGTAGAGGAATGGATTATAGTGTTAAAATAAGGCTTATAAAGCGAGTGAAAGAGGTTTGATTGACAGATAGCCACTAAATGAGGTCATCGCGGGACCGTTACGAGATGACGTAGCAGTATTTTATTTTTTTTGTTTTACTTCACATTAGCGTTTATTAAATTACGTATTTTGTTTCCTGTCTAGACATCTCTCTCTATCTGTCTCTCTGTTTGCGTTTGTGTATGTCTCTCTCTCACTTCGTCTTCCTTACTCTAAAGACTGTTACTAAAAAAGAAAATGGCGTTTGGCTGTTTTTTTTTTGTAAAAACTTCAATCGTTAATATTTTTTGTAAGCGTATTTTTTTTTACTTCACATTTTTGGCTTGTTATTTTTTGTTTAACTATCGTATCTAACTATTTTTAATGTGCTAATAACTTTGGTAACGTTGCCATAGCATAGAAGTTCATAGTTTAGCTTGTGTGAGGGTTAAATTTTTTTTTTACCGATAACATGTTTTTTAAATTCAGACTGCCATTAGAGCTTGCTGACGTCAAGATCACGTGACATGACTCAGCGGGTTTTAAATACAAGTTGACCCAAAGTAAATGACCCCTTGTATACTTTATGTAGAAGAGTTGGCGCCCGTATTTTTTAGGGCAGTTATAAATCGATTTAAAAATATATAATGTCTAACATTATAATGTCACTTTTTTTGCCCCCCCCCCTCCTGCAGAAAATCGATCAGTTGATGCACTTCTGAGTGTCCTTTTGGGCTAATTTTTCGATATTTGTCGTCCGGAGGGTGGGGCTTTAATATGATACCAAGTTTGTCAATTTTTGTTCCATTGGTCAAAAGTTTTTAGCAGACACACAAACATACATACATTTTCGCTTTTATATATATAGAAGAAGACTAGCGAGGGGTACCCGGCGTTGCCCGGGTGTTTGTAGATGTGTGTGGTGTTGAAAAGAAACTTGGGGGGGGGGGGGTAGGATCGAAGCCGAAGCCCTGAGGCGAAGTTTGAAAATAAAATCGGCCAGCCAGAATGAAGCATTGTTATAAGCGAATAAGTGAAAGATGTTTGAAAGTCGTCGAGCGTTACGACAACGACGATGTACGCATTGTTATAAGCGAAGTAAGAAAAAAAAACGTTTTAATTAAGCGGAGGGGGGGGTAATCAAAATATTAAAAAAAAAACACAAAAAAAACTAACGTAAGGCAAACGAACGATGAAAACAGAAAAACGAACACGTGAAAAATGGCTTAAATAAGCCTGTTCCGATATTAAAATTTTAAAAATCGGTGGGTGCCCGGGTGTTTTGGGGTGTCGCTAAGAATAAGCGAAGTAAAAAAAAAAAAACCAGGAAAACGAATGTTACGTGAAAAATGGCTTAAATAATACAGGGTTCAATATTTTTAAAAAATCGATAAAAGAAAAAAAAACATCTCACACCACGGTTCGAACCCAAAACGTTTAGATAATGAACCAAGGCCTTAACTACCTGAGCTAAAGCGACGTATATGAAATTTGTTCGGTTTTTCAACTATTTAAAGTAAATCAGGTCATGACGTCATCTGACGCATGCGTTGTTGACCAACGATTTAAAAATATGTAATGTTTAACACACAGACGTTCAGCTTTATATTATATATATATAAGGGTGATTGAATGTTGCTCAGGATTAAATGAAGATTAATAAATGTTTCACATTCCCATATTTTAATTGTCATCGAAGTCCATTTTTCAATTAAATCAATTGACTGCCTGCTCGGGTTAGGAAACCATCACAGTGCACCGGGAGGAAGCTTCACATCCATCCTCGTAGTGACTTAATCCACAATACATTGTAGGTCTACATTGCACTGTAGAGAATCTGGTAATTTTATATAATATTCTTATATAATATTTTATATAATATTCTTATATAATATTCTTATATAATATTTTTATATAATATTTTTTTATCATATTTTTTTATAATATTCTTATATAATATTCTTATATAATGGCTTGGATTAAAATTTAAAACAAAAAAGTCAAGTATCATGCTCCAATTGTGTTCTTAACAGAAACATTCATTTCAAACTCCTGATATATAAAGTAATTTACTGTTGATTTTATATGTCAAGCCATTTTACTTGTGTGGTAATCAAATTCCTCAAATGCACTTGTGACGTTCATTGGATTAATTCGATTATTGATCATCAATACTTTTCGAAGACATTCTGATACCAAATCTAAAAACACTAGCAAACACGTAAAGTATGTAAATGAAATTTCATAAAAATCGGCCCAGCTGTTTTCAAGTCTATAGGGAACTCACACAAAGTTCCTTTTATATAAAAGATTTTAATAACTTTCATAAAAAACTTTCTCATCATAACTATTAGAAATATTAGTGGCAGTAATATCACTTCTAATTTTCCATATAATATCTATTAGAAATATTAGTAGCAGTAGTATCACTTCTAATTTTCCATATAATATCTATTAGAAATATTAGTACAAGTAGCGTTAGCGTCTCTAATTTCACACAAAATTATTACAAATTTTATTATAATTTGCATAACTTTCTCTAATTTCCCATGGATCATTTTTTTTTTTTTTTTTTTTTTTTTTATTACATTTTCACCCCAAACAAGGCACATTGCCACTTTGGTGTAGGGGGCTACTATCAGGGGAAACATCTACTGGGGTACTATGTAGGGATTAGGGCAGCGAGATGTTGGTTCACGTTGCACTTGAACTTATGCATGTCAGTACAGTTGGGGAAGCAGTGACCTGGAATGGAATTCCAAAGTCTAGCAGTTCTGGGGAAGAAACTACTGGAGTAGAAGGATCTTTTACATCTAGGGATCTCTACAGTGTGGGGGTGGGATTTTGCAGCTTGTCGGGTCTGTCGAGGGTGTTCACGTCGTGGGGGCACAAGTGCTTGCAGTTCTTCAGAGCATTCACCATTATAGTACTTGTAGAACAGGCAGAGGGATGCAACGTTTCGACGATGGGACAGAGGCTGAAGTTTTGATGCCAGTTTAGGGCCTATCAGATTTGCGACTCTCTTTTGAACCCTGTCAAGGAGCGAGAGACTAGTAGCCGATGCACCGGCCCAAATATGACAGCAATACTCCATACATGGGCGAATAGTGGCCTTATAGAGGTACATGATACTTTCGGGTGTTAAAAGTTTTCTAGCACGGTAGAGAGAGCCCACCTTCCTTGCAGCGGCCCATTTGGTTACATTATGTTTACCTAACATTTAACTTGACATTTACTTTGTTTTAACAACAGGAAACAGATACTATACTTTGATCCAACCTATCAACATAGCAGGACTCACTTGAAGTTTTATTTAAAACATATCAACCACATTATTTTAAACAAATAGTTTTTTCTTATGTTTAGTTTCAGTTTTAGACAAAAAAAAATCAAATTATTTTTCTCAAACTTATCTCTTAGACAGAATATCAATGATTTTTTTGTTTTATTTTCTCGGTCAAAGGTCAAAACAGTACATTAGCAATAAATATCAAACAATCAAATATTTCACAAATTTAAAGTGCTTTTAAAGGAGCGTAACAAAGGCACGACACCATGTTTGAAAATTTCAGATGCATCACATCTGCATTTAATTTGATCCATAGTCATCAGACATCAATTAAGCAAGAGTCACTGAATTTAAATTTCCTCGTAAGCTTTAAATTTCTGACATTTTCAAGAATGAAAATCATGGAATTGATTTTGAACAAAATTAAAAAAAAAAAAAAAATTTGAACATAATGTTTTCTTATAATTCTATTTGATTCTCTTTTTGTATAAAGTGCTGCGAAACTATTTCTCGGGAATTTTTTTTTTTTCTTTTGATTTTACAGCAGAATTGACCAATACATTTCCCCAAACTCTACTACCGTGTAAGTGGGCAGGATTTGAAGTCTGCTTATGCACCCCCTCCCTTCTGGGTTTTAAAAATGCGAGCATTTCAAAATCAAATGTGTATTTTTGTTGGATCAGAAAAACCTTGTTTGTGAAGTAAATTGGAATTTGGCATGAAATTCCGACATTAAGCTTGTGAGATTAAATAAAAATCATTTAAAAAAAAAAAAAAGTTCTGGAATGAAAAGTCTGGAAATGCTAGATTTCTGGAAGACAAAACTTTTTTTGTTGTTATTTTACATCCATGGTGGTTTCGTTTGTTGCGCCCACAAATTAGGCGACAATTTACTTGGAGAAGAAGCATAGTTTGACGCCCACGGAAGGCTTTTTGACGGACGGTTCATCTGTGATTCTTCATATTGCTTCAAGATTGGAATTGATTTTGTTTGTACTAAGGTTTCTAGCCCTTGAAAATGGACTTTCGTCAATTTGTAAATATCTTTTGAAACTGAAAAAGAAAAAAAAACATAAGATATCAGTTGATCGAACAATTTAATTTAATTAATGCAAAACACAACCCACTTTGTCCTACTATTAACCGCCTCTGTTCTTTCTTGATAGACAATGGATAACTTTGTACAAGGGTAGCTACATGCGTAATTGTGAAGCAAGGGTTGCGCAATCTCCAACTCTACCTCTCCTGAATCAACACTGCATGATTCTGGTAGCAGAGAGAAGTCCAGGACGACTAGAAACAATGCCAAGATAAGCAGAGAGTGTATACAGCACCTGGTGTTCTTAAATGGTTAGCCATTTAGTACTGACCAGGCTAAATGTTGCTTAACTTTGTGATCTGACAAGAACTGGTAAGTCAATGTAATTATGCTCACTAAAAAAAAAAAAAAAAAATGCATCTTACGTTTTTTTTTTGTGTGGCAGAGTAACTAAAAATTTGCTTTTCTTTCCAATCTTAATATGTACTTTGTAAATACTTTGATATTTCTCAAGAAAAGGTATTCTAATAAAATCTTTTAAAAAAAAAGAAAAAAAAACTTGTTGTAGTCAATTCAAATATTTTTTTTTTTTGCTCATATTTGTAAACAACTTATTTATTGAAAAAGACAATTCAAAATTGAATTGTTTTGTTTATGTATAATGGGGTACAACTACACTATGATAGCAAAATTTGGAAAACGAAAAAAAAACGAAAAAAAAAACAATGTTATCTACTGACTTTTTCTGCTAATTCCAACTAAAAGAAATTGTATCTATTTAACTGGCATGTCAGAAGGACTTAAATATTACCACATATTTTTTTTTTAAAAGTCAGTTTTCAATTTTTATCATACAAAATGTTGCCATATTTCTTTGGGAAAATGTAACAAGGGAAGTAACTCAGTTCTGCTAAAAACAAGGCAAAATAATTTATTTTGAAAAGTTTACAATAGTTACATGCTATTTACCTCCCTTTGGAACTCTTCTTTTTTTTTAGCTAAACATTATTTTCATCAAAAAATGTTTTCTTTAATAAATTTTTTCTACCTCATCGTTTTTCATAATTTTTGGATATATTCATTATCGTGACATGACAATTAAGTAAAGACCATTGGTTTGTCTTGAACTTCAATATTAAACTTTTCAAATTTCGCTATTAAAGTGTAGTTGCACCTATAATAAAATAAAAATGAAAATACATTTAAACACGACTAATTCATATTAGTTGGCTGTTATTTAACTAATGAAAACATTTCACTTTAGACAGGATAACATTAAAATATTATAGGTAGAATTCACTTAAGCATTTCAAATGTTAACATCTGAAATAATGTTTGAATAGAAAGCGACCACTGAGTTATTTCCCTTTTTCTTGAATTTAAATGGCCTTTTAGAAAAGTATCACGTGACATTCTATATCCACTTTTTTGTAAACGGTAAATTGAACAATCATTATAAGTTGCTATTGGATCACAGGAAGGAGCTGACGCAAAAATTCGAAATGGAATATGTTCATGGATTTTCTGCCATTGTCTATTTAACGCTATTGACTGTGTGTAAAAAATATGGTGATGTATGGACGGCATTTTACATTTCATATACGACAAATTAAGGCATGACAAATGGCTCCTGCTGATTATGCATCTATGTGATATTTAAACACGTCATTCATGCAACCTCGGATTCTTATGTTAAAAATAAGAAGCAACAGATTATAATTTAGATCGACTGAAGTACCTTTATTTTTGTTGTTTTGCTAAAAAAAATTGTAAAAAATAAGTTTTGGGGATGTTGCATGAAGAGAAATGAAGCATAAAATGGCAAAAAAAAACAAACAAAAAAAAATTAAAATGAAGGGAAAAAAAATTGTAAATAAAAAAAAAAGGATTTTTGTAAAAAAAATGGTTTAGAAAGAAAATAAAAAAAATGATTTGAATAAAAACGATCTGATTTTTTTTTTTTTTTTATGCATAAAATTTACATGCATCTGATAAAGTCCAAACAGGAAAATGGAAAAGAAATGGAAAGGAAAAAGGAAAATAAAAAATGGAGAAAGAGAGAAAATAATCCATGTGCATCTGTGAGAAATTTTTATATCTTAAATTAAAAAAAAATAATAATAATAATAATAAAGGTGCTTGAAAAGAATGGTTAGAAATTTTTATATCGCAAAAAAAAAAAATAATAATAAAAAAAAATAAAAAAAAATAAATAAAAATATAAATAAATTTTAAAAAATAACAATAAATATACATAAATAAAAATATAAATGAATAAAAATATAAATAAATAAATAAATATACATAAATAAAATATAAATAAAAATTTTTAAAAAATAAATAAATAAAAATAAATAAATGTTTAAAAAAAAGTTTAAAAGATTGCACATTCATTTTTAATTTTAAAAAAAATATCGTTTTTGTTTTTCTCAAATTTTAAACAATATCAAAAATGTGCTAATAACATTTCATTAAATAAAAACAAGAGAAAAAGTAGAAAAAGAAAATAATATAAGATGGGGAGGGGAATATTTAAAAAATTATAAGATGGGGAGGGGAATATTAAAAAAAAATTTTTTAACAAGAATAAACAAAGGAAAAAGATATTTACTTGATTTTGTGACGTGAACATTTGGTTGCGATGCCAAAAGAATCTTTTGTAGACAATTAATCATGGCCGCTGTGCTTAAATATTGTTCAGCTTTGTTTTTTAGTGAATAAAAATGATTCAGATTGACATCAAACGGATTCACATCAGTTGTGTTATGACAATATTGTACCAACTCTTGTATCACATCCCATACGTGAATTGTTCCTGGCAAGAGAGAGAAAATATGGTAGTCTTTAATTTGTGTTGTTTAAAAAGAAAGGTTTATAAATGCTATCAAGTTATACAGAAAAAGCAGAAATATAGTAATCACAAGTAAAACGTTAAACTGTAGATTTTACATATATATATACTAGCAGGGAGACTCGTTGTTGCCCCGAAAGTCAATTAAAATCAACGAATGTTTCACCCTCCCATATTTTATTGTCCTCGAAATCAGTAAAATCGCCCATTTTTCACTCCTCTCCACAGTGACAGTTCACAAGACATTGTAGCCTACATTGCACTGTAGAGAACCTACTATTGATTTATAAAATTATTTTTATATAATGGCTTGAATTAAAGTTTAAAATGCAAATATCAAGTATCATGGTTAAATTGTGCTCTGAACAGAAACATTAATTTCGAAAGCGCCTCTGCCACATCAAAGAACCTACTGTTGAATGATTTTCAATACTTATCAGAGGCATTCCGATACAAGACCTATTTAAAACATTGCTAGGCATAAACTACATTTGTGTGAAACTTTAAAATAAATAAAAAAAACAGCCCAGCTGTTCAGGAGTCTATAGGGAACATATTCACACATAAACACACAATGTTGCTTTTATATAAGTAGTAGATATATTTTTACACACTTTCTATGTATAGCTCTAGGTAATTACACCTATTAAGCTTATCATAACGGCAATACTCAGAGCACGACACCTTTAAATATATTTTATTGATATTTTGCTTATTTAGACCCTGTCTATTACACCCTATTCATATACATAATGTAGCCAGACTTTGTGGAAGCATCCTGTAGATTATGTAGCCAGACTTTGTGGGCACCCTGTATATATATATATATATACTAGCGGGGGGTACCCGGCGATGCCCGGGTGTCTTGAAATAAAAAAAATGTTTTGGTAGGTAAGTATGAGAATCGAACCCGTACCCTTGAGTTGGAAATTAATGTGTGAAAAAAAAAAAACGGGAGATGTTACCCATTAGGCCACCGCGACATACATACACCATACTCAGGTTTGAATTTATTTATTAAACTATAAAAACAGGCGTGCGCAATAAAAGTTAACTCTGCTGCTTCCATTTGACCTAATTAAGAAGGTCAAATAGAAGTCACGCAGTTGTTTACCCAAGTTTGACTGTTTTTGTTTTTTTTCCCCCAATAGATGTTGGGGGGAAGGGAACCAGCTCCCAATTGTCCAGATTGAATAACAATTGTCTGATGTACAACATTGATCAAAGCTGATTGCTTCTGGACATTTCCCGGCGCAATGCCGAGAACGTTGTTCGTTGTTAACTTTGAATTAGTTTCGCTTTTTATACAAAAAAGCCTCATCAACACGCGAGAAGCCAAAATAGCAATAATTTTTTAAAAGTCGACGTAAATAAATCTAGATGCGACGCACTTTCCCAAATCGTACATATTATTATTTAGAACCCATATAAACAGTTGTAAGCGATCGTAACGACATCGGAACCGTGTGCAAGAAAAGCCTTTTGAAGACATACACGAAATAATCACACACATTTTGCCTTTTATATATATATATATATATATATATATATATATATATATGTGTGTGTGTGTGTGTGTGTGTGGCTACATAATCTACAGGATGCTTCCACAAAGTCTGGCTAGATAATGTAGCCAGACTTTGTGGACACCCTGTGTGTGTGTGTGTATATATATATATGAATGGAAATGTATAAAAAAGAATATGAAAAGTATAAAAGCTTATAACTTTTCTTTATTCGTTTTCAATTGGTGACGTGCAGGAATACAAAATAATATTATGGAAAAAAATTAAAAACTTTTTTACAGGTACATAATTTCGACCGATCCTTCAGTCTTCATCAGTGTAGTGAAAGTGATGAACATACATGAGGGAGGAGGTATAGCCAATAAGGTGCCACGTCAGTTTTAAATATATACACATATAAGTACGCACATACACACATGCACACAGCACATATATACATACAAACGAAAAATTAAAAATTAAACAGTAAATAAAAATGAAGAAACGCGCCTTTAACTGTCCAATATTTTGAATTCTAACGATATTATTTATTCCAAGAGAGAATAAGAATTCAAAGGATATAAGACGTTATGAGGAGAAACGCTAAGATGCTCATTTGTAAACTAACGGCTATTTCTCGTTCGAAAAAGAACGAAAATATTGTTTCCAAATTAAACCGTTTAAAGAATTTATATATTAATATGTACATACACGTACATATACAAACAAATACTCACATGTACAAATATATACATATATATGCATATATACACACATAAACGCAAATACACATGCAGAAATGTTTGCGCATATATTTACACGTAGAGACAGCTATATATATATATATATATATATATGTATATATAAACAAATCTACATAAGTGAATGTAGGGAGAGAGAGAGGAAGAGAGGGACGGGAAAAGAGTTATAGGTGTTCAAGAAATACATACATACATATATCTCTATATAAGTAAAATGAACTCATTTTTTCCCGTCTGATTTTGACATTAATAGGATTAAAAATCAAGATATTTCATGCAAATATAATATGCACAAACGGCAGAACAATATCTGAGGTGTGTTATAGGCTTATTATTTCTCAAATTTCTCGATAATCTTAGATTTCTATACTTTTTCTGCTGAGAAGTCACGGCCAAAATCGGTTAAGATCAATGGAAGTGGTAAAATATTTTCTCTCTAATAAATTCCTCCTCCCCCTGCCATCACTTAACACCATTTGGGGATCGTTCACAAGGAACAATTGAGAAGAGAACACCGGTTTGGCTTCGTAGTTCTTTCATGTGAAGTTATTTAAAATCACTAAACTAAGCTGCAGTACTCTGTGGCGTAGTGGTTAGCGTGCTGGACAATTCACATTATATTTTCACGTTCGCGCCGACCTACCGTAGTCGTTTTTTTTTTTTTTTTTTTTTTCCTAAACAACTGGAATGGACTTTTCTTGATGGCCGAACTGTTAACGTTGCAGATGTTTTTTCTTTTTTGTTTTTTTTTCACACTTTATTTTCCTACTTTTACTCATGACTCCGGGTTTGATCCTTCCTACTTACCTACCATAACATTTTTTTAAAACTCCCCCCCCCCATCCCGGAAACAAACACTCGGGCAACGCCGGGTACCCCCGCTAGTATATATATATATTTATCAGTAATATGAAGAAAATTAACACTTAAAGAAAATGTGTTTTGAAAAAACACACATACATCCACATACATACATATATACACATATACTGACGTGTACATACACTTTCAGGTACATATACACATACACTCGCATAAATACATACATATATGTGTACATAATATGCACACACATACATAGACCAATGTGTATGAGAGTATAAAGAAAGAAAAATTAGGGAAAATGTGAAGATTTCAAAAAGAGTTAGCAAGAAAAAAAAAAAAAATTTACCCCATCTCACCATGTATTTTAGTCTTAAGGAAAATGTTTATGGGAATATCTTTGTAGTTATGAAAATTGTAGTCATTGAGTAGTCCTAGGTTTTTGTTAAGGCCTGTAGTGTTCGTGTTGAGTTTTAGAATTAATTTTTTTTCATATTTTCGTCTCTGATGTTGTGTAATAAAATTGAATGCTATGAGGATGTATCTGATGTTGTCTACTGTGTGGTTAGGTAAATTATAGTGGATAGCTACTGGATGCTGTGTAGATGTGTCTCTAATGGTATGTTTGTGGTTATTAAGGTGTAGGCAGAACTCCAGGCCCGTTTCCCCCCACGTAATTGCCTTTTGTGCATTCGGTGCAGTATAACAGATATACAGGGTGTCCATAAAGTTCGTGTGCACTTTAAAAAATTTATAACTTTATTTATATTTGCGATAGAAATAATCTGTAAAAAATGTTATAAAGTTTCATGTATCTAGTTTTAAGTATAGTTATTGAATAATTTTTCACCACAAAATTCGTAACAATTTTTAGATAAGTAAAAAATAAGTAAAATATATTTTCTTTTGTTTTTCAGAATAAATTTGATCCCATGGCTTCAATTTAGGAAAAAGTAAACTGTGTCCTTTCGTTGGCTGAATTGAAATCTACTATTGCTGTACAAAGAAAGTTTAGAATTGAATACAATAAAAAAGCGCCTCATAGGAACACCATTGTTAAATGGATGAAAAAATTTAAAGAGAAGGTTCTGTCCATGATAAACCACGGTCTGGAAGGCCATGTGTCAGTGACAAAAGTGTTGCTTCCATAGAAGAATCCTTTACTGCAAGTCCAAAAAAGTCTGTAAGACAGGCATCATTGGAGCTCGGGCTTCCAAAATCTACTGTGCATAAGATTCTGAGGGCAAAACTTGATATGAAAGCTTACAAAATTCAATTACATCAACAGTTGTTAGAAGAGGATTATTATGCACGGCTAACTTTCTGTCACCAGTTCAATGAAAAACTTTGCAATGATGATGCATTTGTGAGTAATTTACTGTTTTCTGATGAAGCAACATTTCACATTAGTGGCAAGGTCAACAGGCATAATTGCCGAATTTGGGGAACTGAAAACCCAAATGAAACTGTTGAACATGAAAGGGACTCTCTTAAAGTTAATGTGTGGTTTGCTTTGGGAATAAATCGAATCATAAGGCCATATTTTTTTGAAGATCGTGTTATTAACAGTGACAGCTACTTAGATATGTTGCAGAATTACTTTATTCCGCAACTTGAACAATTAAACTTGAAAGATGATACAGTGTTTCAACAAGATGGAGCTCCTTTTCACTTTGCTCGGCGTGTTAGACAGTTTCTAAATCAGGAATTTCCTAACAGATGGATCGGAAGGAGTGGACCATTTCATTGGCCTCCACGTTCGCCAGATTTGACTCCATTAGATTTTTTTTATGGGGACATGAAAACAATTGTGTATGCAACCAAACCTAGTTCATTGGAAGATTTGAAAGCTAGAATAACTAATGTGATTTCGGGCATTACTATAAATCATTTGGCAAATGTTTTTTGTGAACTGCAAAATCGTATTACCCTTTGTATTGGAAGGCATGTGGAAAGTTAAATAAAATTTCAATAAAAGCTTAAAAAATATAGATATACTTCTTTCAAATCCATTTTACAGATTATTTCTATTGAAAATACAAATAAAGTTATAAATTTTTTAAAGTGCACACAGACTTTATGGACACCCTGTATTACATTTGATTTATTGCAATTTAGAGGGGGGAGTTTGAGATGGATGTTGGTGCCTGGAGGGGTGAATGTGCTATTGGTGTTAATATGTGTACATATTAGACATCTGAGTCTATTGCAAGGTTTATATATATATAAAAACGGTCCTCTCATGACGACAACCGGTTCTACGCATGCGTCAGATGGCATCATGACCTGATTTACTTTAAATTGTTGAAGAACTGAGTAAATTTCATGTACGTCGTGTTAGGTCAGTTGGTTAGCGCGTTGGTTCATTATCTAAACGTTTTGGGTTCGAATCGTGGTGTGAGATGTCTTCTTTTTTTTTTTCGATTTTTTAAATTTAAATATTGAACCAGTGTCATTCAAGCCATTTTTCATGTATGTTCGTTTTTCTGTTTTTTTTACTTCGCTTATCCACTCCCGACCACACACCCAAAAACACCCGGGTACCCACCGATTTTTTAAATTTTAATATCGAAACAGGTTTATTTAAGCCATTTTTCACGTGTTCGTTTTTCTGTTTTCTTTTTTCGATTTTTACATTTAACATCATTCGTTTGCCTTACGTTAGTTTGTTTTTTGTGATTTTTTTTCGATGTTTTGATTACCCTGCCCCACCGCTTTAGTTTTAACGTTTTCTTTTTTACTTCGCTTATAACAAACCTGGTCATTGACCTCATTTGCTGAATAGCTATTGCTTACATCGTGCGTGCACCTGTCAATTTGGTTCTTACTTAAATAAATTCAAACATCTTTCAGTAACTCATTCTGGCTGGCCGATTTTTATTTTCAACCTTCGCCTCAGGGCTTTGGGTTCGATCAGTTGCATCAGTTTGAATTGAAACCGAAACCAAAACTTATGAAGAATTCTGGGTAAAATTATTTATAAAAAGAAATAAATGACTTGAGTGCCATCAGCTATAATCAAAACCGAGACCAAAACTCGTGAAGAATTCTGGGTAAAAAATTATTTATAACAAGTAATGAAAGGTCATTACAATTAAACGACGGTCACTCGGACGAAAAAAATGTAAGCGTGACACACAAAATAACGCACACTTTTGTATTAATATATAGATAAATAAGAGTGGAAGCACCATATATAATCTCATATATAAACCTACATCCATTATTATATACGCTTAATTGAACACAAGTTGTTATTTTATCTGGAAACGGAATCATTCTTACCATTTTTCCAATTTTGAACGGATTGCAAATTCAATGGATTATCTGGATTGACAGTTCGGGTCATTTTTAGGAGGACTTGGTTTTCCGAACGAAGCCACACATAAGGTGAATTGTAACGAGCATAGGCAGCCAAAAGAAATGAACTTTCGGGAGGAAGTGCATGAATCTGAAAAATTGAAAAAAAAATTTTTTTCTTAATTTTTAGTTGGTGGGGAGGGGCCGACAGATCCGATAGGATCTGATCGGTTGAGTAATATCACAAGAGAAAAGAGAAGCTATAGTTGGTGATATAGTTACGAGTTGGTGAAAAGCAGAGAATATTCAAAATTTCCAGAGATTTCGTAATTTGTTTCCACATTTTTTTTCTAAAATATATTTTTATTCTCACAACATTTCTGTCGATGTCACCTCCGACCTTCATTAGGGTTAGGGTTAGGTATATCTGTCGAACCAAAGAATCTTTCTGTTGAATCTCAGAATCTGCATAGAATTTCGAATAGAACCATTCATTTAATCCATGTAGGTAGCATGCTCGCATTCCGTCAGCCATGACAAAGTAGAAGCTCTAATTGTATTTTTGGGTCGACCACACTTATTGTGTTTTTGGGTGTCACCCATACTGAAGATGTAACCTTCAATCTGCAGAAGTGTAACTTTTACAATTAAATTTTATCATTGCACTATGCGTCCTTGTGGACTCCATGCAGCTTCCCGCATTCGTCATGATACACTTGAAGAAGGTCGGAGATTACATTGACTCAAGATGAGAATAGTAGTCCGGAGAATATGAAAAATCAATCATTATCTAAAACATTCAGAATCGTAATAAAAATGTTTTTTAGAATTCTAATGACAACAAAAACGAGTTTTGATATTGCATTTTTTTTTATATTGTTTTGATATTGCATCATTTTTCAAGCAATTTTCACATTCTCCTGTTTTTTTTTTTACACGTTCAGCAAGATCGATGGAGGTTTCAGCCGAGAACAACTATGGAGACACGGTCCACCGCCAGCAATGCAGCAGAGGCGTTAAAAAGCTTCCAAGGATTCAGCACTCTCATTGACCATATCTTGCAACTATAAACGTAAATACACCCGTTTGTTGATATTAAAATCGATGTACGTCTCCATAAGGACCATCGGAGACATAGGAAGGAGGATCAATCAGCTGCAACAATTGACATTTGTTGCATCCTACCAATAGATATAAAGTACACAACTCCAAAACGAATTTTAAATGTTCAGACATGCAGAGACCAACGAGAAAAGAACCTTAGTCTTCGATATGTTGACGTGCATACCCAAGTGAAACACACCTTCCGCACTGTGCTGTTTGTCCATAAATCCCCCATCCAAGAAAAAACAAAAAATAAAGAAAAAGCCTAGATAGAAATAAGATAGCATACACCAAAAATCACATAAATTGATAGAGTAGTTTTATTTTTATAAACAAAATCATTTTTAAGTGATTAATGGGAAATCGTAGGCATTACAATGATTTAAAAATCTAATTATTAAATCTGCTGGTGATTTCACAAGATAATAATTTAACCATAAAATTTTATTTCATTTTAAACCAGCCAAACATGAGGAGTCCCCCTCCACGAGTGAAAAATTTACTTTCACCATGACTAATGTATGTACAAAATTTCAAAAAAATTTAAAGTGCTGTTATTAAAAAAAGTGCGAACAAATGAATGGATGAATGATTTGGGGGCAATTTTAGCCTTATAATGTCCCCTAGAGAGGTAACCAGAGTTATCCCGGAAAATCCGTTCTGGCAAAAATTTACTTTCACCATGACTAATGTTTGTGCAAAAATTTTTTTAATTCAAGGCGTGGTTATTGAGAAAAGTGCGAACAGACAAATGGGAGTGAATTACTAGGTCCAATCTCTCCTTTGTCAGGAGACGAATAAAACTTGATCAATTTAAATATATCTCAATTCCTGTATCTAGCTACAGTCATCCAAAACCGAATACAATATTCTAAGGGAGATTAGAAATCTTAAATATCCTTAAAATATAGAATTTGTTCTTTGAAAATAAAATTTCTAATCATTCAAGAAAACATTTGTATTTGAGAAAACAATCTTAAAAATATGGTTCTGAATTTGCTTAGATGAGGATTGATAATTTGCATCATTTGTATTATTCGGACTAACATTCTCATCTTGAGCTTTATTTTCACAATGTGCAGATTCGTTTTATTTTCACAACGTGCAGATTCGTTTTATTTTCACAACGTGCAGATTCGTTTTATTTTCACAACGTGCAGATTCCCGATTTCAACAGAAAGATTCCAATATTTGATAAGATACACCTAAAAAAGGTCGGAAGTTACATCGGCCGAAACGTTGTGATATAAAAACAGTGGTTCAAATAATATAAATACATAATGAACTCGGATCCACGCACAATCTAAATAAAAAAAAGATGTTTAAACAATTGAGCACGAAACTACAGGTTGGAACGATAAAATTGTTGCCCTAAAGAAAACAACACTCCAGCTTTATTTTAAAACTTTTATTGAAAAAAATCAATTCAAATAATAAAAAGAAAATTAAAAATAAAAAAATAATGGCAAGCAAGCTACGAAATAGTCTTTTCTGCACCAGCCTCTCGAACCAAAGGTTCTTAAGTCCTTCGCCACCCTTACTCAGGCACGCCTTCATGCTGGTCTATCTTCGGTTAGCTCCTCCCACACATTCACATTGATGCCAAGAGCGATCAGATCCTGTTTGGCCACATCTTTAAAAGCGCAGCACCAGGCGACCACAGCTTCTTGTTCCATTTGCCAGTTCGCTGTAGAGGATATCCTTAGGGAAACGGCCATCAGGCATTCTGCACAGGTGTACAAGCCAACTCGATCGTCGGATCTTGAGTGTCTGAAACAAGGAGCGGCTGCTGGCACGTCTTAGCACCTCTTCGTTGGTGATTCTATCCCACCAATTGATGCTCATGATATGTCGCAAGCATCAGAGATGGTAGACGTTCAGTCTTTTCTTGTGACGAGCATACGTGGCCCAAGTCTTTGCTCCATACAGTAGGGTACTCAGAACACAGCATTTGTAGATGCAGCATTTTGTGCAAGAAGTGAGGTATTTATTGAACCATGCTCTTTCACGTAGTCGGTTGAAAGTAGACGTTGCTCTACCTATGCACGTTTGTAGCTCCTGTTCAATGGATACTCCCTTGTTGATGTTGGATCCAAGTTACACAAAGTTCTCGACAGTCTCTAGTTCGTGGGCATTGATGATGATTGGTGATGCGTCACCCTGGTGCATCACAACTGTCTTCTTCACACTGATTACCAGTGCAAACTCTGCACAAGCAGCGCTCAATTTGTCAAGCAGCTGCTGGAGTCCACTTGCGGAGTGCAAGACCAATCCAGCATCGTCTGCAAACAGCAGCTCAAGTATTAGGACTTTTCAAATCTTGGTTTTGGCGCGTAGGCGAGCCAAGTTAAAAAGTTCTCTGTCAGAGCGAGTATGAAGGAACACACTGTCTTCGTCCTCGTGATTTCCAAAAGTGTGGTGCAGAAGAACCGAGAAGAAGATGCCAAACAGTGTAGGAGCCAACACACAACCTTGCTTGACTCTACTGCACACGGGGAAGTTGTCAGACATGTCACCTTCGAAGAAGACTGCGGCTGTCATGTTGTCATGGAGCGATATTATCAAACTAAGAAGAGTTGGTGGACAGCTCAACTTTTGTAGGATGGCAAACAGACCATCTCCACTGACCATGTCAAAAGCTTTTGTGAGGTCCACAAATGCGATATGGAGAGGTCTACGTTGTTCTCTGCATTTTCCCTGGATTTGACGCACTGAAAATATCATGTCCGTGGTTGAGCGCCCGCTACGGAAGTCGCATTGCGATTCTGGATAAACACGGTTTGCAATCTGCTGAAGCCTTGGAAGGAGCACTCTGGCAAAGATTTTGCCGGTGACACTGAGTAAAGATATACCACGGTAGTTATTGCAATCTCCTTTGTCCCCTTTCTTGAATAAAGTGACAATTTTAGCATCTTTCATAGCTGTTGGAAATTTTCCGTTGTGCCAACTAGTGCAGAGGAGGTCGTACAAGTGCAGGAACAGGCACTTGAGCTGGTCTGCTGAAATCTCGTTGGTACTTGGGGGTTTCCCTACATTCGTGTGTTGGAGAGCTACTTCGAGTTCTGACATAGTTGGAATGTTGTCCAGTTCAACTAGGGTGTCAAAGTTCGGAGTGGAATTTAAAGCTGTGACTGTGATGTTGCGCGGTTCGCCATATAGTAGAGTAGTACTCCACCCAGCGTTCAAGCTGCTTCATAGGATCAGTGATGAGCTCGCCTGTAGTAGATTTTAAAGGGCAAACTTTCTTCACGCTCAGTTCAGTTGCTTTGCGGAGTCCACGGTACATCACATGAGCAGTCTGGATTTTGTCGCACAGGTTGTTCGAGTAGTTGTTTGCACAGTGCCGAGTAGCTTTCTGGTATTGACTGCGAGCCTCTTTCAGCTTGGACAGGGTGCTGCGTGTCGGCTTGCTCATATAGTTCTTGTGAGCATCGTTTTTGGACAGTAGTAGAGGTTCTAAGATTTCTGCTTCTCAGCCATTCAGTCTTCGCAAGGCGGCCGCTTGGTTCCAAAGGATGTGACTGCAGCGTCATGCATCGTAGTTGGCAGGATTTATCCAGCTACACTGCTTCCCCTGGTGCAGAATTTCTCAGCTTATTTTCAAGTGCAGTGCGAAACGCACTGATGTTGTCGTTGTTCTTCATTGCAGCCGTGTTGAGACTACGACGTGGTCTTGGCTTACGTGATGCAGATTTCTTGTTCGGGAGATTGAGTTGTGTCAGCACAAATGAGTGGTCGATATCACCATCGGCGGAGTGGTAGGTTCTTGACCGTTTGTCAGAACCGATGTCTCTTTTTCTATACAATACAACATCCAATTGGTGCCAATTTTTGGAACGAGGGTGTCTCCAAGAGACACGATAACACATTTTCTGTTTGAACCAGGTGTTTGAAATACAGAGTCCCAGTTGACTACAGAGCTCCAGGTAATTCAGGTAACTTGATTGTGTAGTAGAGCCAATATCTAGTCAATGTAGCCGCCTCCAGCCTCAATCACTGCCTCGATACAACTGGGAGCATGCCTTTTCCACAAGCGCCGACGGGAGCTCGGCGAATACTTGGCAGATGGCAATGATCAGGCTGGCTTTAGTGTTATGGGATGTCATGTTGGTGATGTTCTCGATGACCAAATGAAGTAGTCCTGTGGGTTCAGGGTTAGGGGAGGAGAGGGTGACAGTCAGGGAAGGGTACAAAGACATAGCATTTCTTCTGCTTGGGTCTCTTTGAACTTGTGATCCATCGCCGAGTCCTATTGCCACACCCCGGGTCTGCCAGGGGATCACCGCACTCTTCAGCACATCCAGGTACACTTTGGTGTTGACGTTAAAGATGTGAGGTGGCATGATATGGCCCTCACTTGAAACCGCGCTAAAGACCATAACTGTGGCCGGAAACTTAATTGAGCTTTACCCTCCAGCGTTGAACCATCCAGATTTGCATTTGAGGGTGCTGGCAATGGTCCTGTTGTCATAACTCAGATCGGTAGAGAGCATGAGTTGTACAGCAGTGCATTTCCCTCAAAGATTGTGTCACTTTCAGACATGATAGACGGCTCCTATCACTCTTGGGATTTGTACACAACGGGTCAACTAGTCGATGCTCTGCAACAAAAAAGAAAACTGTTTTTCATTAATGGAAATGGAATCATGTCATCTTTTCTAAAACTAACCTTCGAAGACGTCTTGATTTTCAAAAGCATCTCTTCTCTTCCTTGCAACGTCATAGAGAAATGTTTAAAACCAACAACTGTCCCAATCCGCAGCATTTCCCCTTGAAACTGCAACAGTAACTTTTTGTTTTCTTGATCCATTCTTTCCTAAAACATATTTTGAGTATGCGACTATTTATGAACGCTGATAACAATGCAGAAGAAAAAAATGGGAATGATGGAAAAAGAACAAAAACAATCAAGGACAATCGATCTTGGTTACAAATCTTCAGAAAATCTATATGTTATCGTGACATCGGCTGACATATATTCGATAGGTTTTTAACAGTATTTTGTATAGTTTCTTATTTTTAACTCCTTTTCCCAAACTTACCATGTTAAAGAGAGAGTCGGGCGCCATTTTTAATTTTCCAATACATCAGTAAACACTATGTTTCTCGAGCTGAATAAACATGTTACATTAAATAAAAACACTAAAAAATTATCCAGTTAGGTAGAAAAGTAACTTATCTTGCCTTTGATAACATTTATTTGTTATATATTTGTTTTTTGACAACTTTTTCGAATCTATGTGTACTGTGCCAGTTGGCACAGTTTAATATTCAAATTTAAAATCGTTAAATACAATTTAGGCGCGCAGTGCAATTGATTGTTTCGGAGCGTTAAAAAAATGAAAAATGACACCCACACAAATTCCGGTGTGACCTTTATATACCAAAGGTGCGTATGTAGTTGAAAGCACCCCATGTGATGTCTTCCGTCCAATGGAATTCCTCCTAGAACATATTTTAAAACTGATTTTCTAGAGCTCGTTTGGAGCCGATCAAATCATATATAAACATGCACAAACACAAAATCTATCTCTTTAGTCTCTTAGCCTTTCGAGCATTCTTTCGTCTCTTTAAACTCTTCGACTCATTCAACGCTTTCTCATTAGGACTTGCCACGCGTGCAAACATCAATTATTTCATTTCCACTGCTCCGCGCATTAATACTCTCTTTTAACAGACGAACATTAATATTGTCTCTGTTACATATTTGAACATTCAAAGAACACAAAAAAAAGAGACTCTCCATATTTCATATGAACTCAGAAAAAAAGAACTCTGAAATATTGAGAACTATGTTTTGCTTGTTATTGTTTGTTATTTCTATTCCGGAAATAAACCTCCATTTGTGTTGCACATAAGATTTCTTATTTTCATTTTTATTATTTGTGGAGGAAGTCAGTTCCTAAAAAAAGGCCAGGCGACCCCCACAAGTTGGTGACCCGACGCAGAAATCATATGCACAACGGAATCTTATAAGCTATTAAACAACCATGACTCAGCAGCAAAAGCGACAATTTTTTTTCGACCACAGTTTCAAGCTCCGCGTCATCGGAAAAAGTCAGTTGACAGTTTAAAGGCTTTGAAATCACTTTCGAGCGAAGAAAACAAACATGGAACCTTCCTGTGTTGAAAAACCTCTGGCAACGTTAACGGTAAATATACCAGTATTTAATCCTACCAACATAAAGACCTGGTTTATCCAAATCCAGGCCCTTTTTGACGCAAAGCGGATAACGTCTCAACGAACCAAATACTGTTACTTGGTGGAAAAACTCCCGGCAGACGTCGTCGAAGAGGTGGCGGATTTATTGGAGAATGTGCCAGAAGACAACCCATATGACGAACTTAAGGAGGCCATCTTACGACGGACTGGCTTTTCAAACGAAACAAGGTTACGCAATCTTTTCACCCAAGTAGAATTGGGAGATCGCACTCCGTCACAACTTTTGCGATACATGCGTACATTGCTAGGGGACAACAAAATGTCCGAAAATATAATGAGAAGTCTGTGGCTGGATAAACTTCCAGACACAACAGTACAAATTCTAGCACCCACAACGGAAGAGACAAATATTGAAAAACTCGCCGATATGGCAGATCGAATCCACGAAAATCTGAGGCACCGCAAAGTAAACTCAGCACCAGCACAGCAGAAACAGACGTGCGACGACGATATATCGGGACTAAAAATGACAGTCAAAAATCTCACTTGACAAGTGCAGGAATTAATGCAAATAAACCATCGTTACTCATTTAATAAACGATCGAACTACCGAAAACGAAGTCTTAATAGAGGTCGAAGCAACACACGGGAACGAGCGAACGAAATCTGTTTTTACCACAAAAAATTCGGCACACAAGCTCGGCGTTGCACTTATCCTTGTTCTTTTAAAAACAAGAATCAGGGAAACGAATATTCCGGCCAGGAGAGACGACGACTGTCGCTGGATTTTCCACTAAAGGTCGTTTATTTTTTATTCGTGATAATAATCATGGATATAACTTCTTAATAGACACTGGAGCTGAAATCAGCGTGATACCACCTCTACGTAAACAAAAAGCTATTCCACAGCCTTACCACCTCCAAGCAGCTAAGGGCACACAAATACCGACATACGGTGAAAAATATTTAGACGTCAATCTCGGCCTGCGCCGCACATTTCCGTGGATTTTTACCATAGCCAACGTGACGACACCAATATTAGGAGCAGATTTCCTAGCACGGTTTAATCTATCGGTAGACATGACTAGTCGCACACTGACTGATAACCAAACAAAAATCGTAATTAAAGGTATCACCACAAGATACCAGTCTACTGGGATTAGTTCTGCCTTACCTGAAGAGACGTACATTCGTCGGCTGTTTCAAAAATACCCACAACTTACTCAGCCATTCAAAGTCACGGATAATATTAAACATAATGCAAAGCATTATATTAAAACGAATAGACAACCAGTCTACGCCACCCCCAGACGTCTGAAGCCGGATAAGTACAAGATTGCAAAAGACGAATTTCAACGCATGTTGCAACAAGGAATTATCCGACCTTCCAAAAGTGCGTTGTCATCTCCTCTACACATGGTACAGAAAGCAGACACGACAACATGGCGTCCATGCGGCGATTTCAGGAGATTAAATGCACAAACTTACCGGATAGATACCCTATCCCACACATTCATGATTTTGCAATCGGACTGCAAAATGCCACGGTATTTTCCAAACTGGATTTAGTAAAAGCGTATTACCAAATACCGGTGGCGGATGAAGATATCCACAAAACAGCACTGACCGCACCATTTGGACTTTACGAATTCGTCAGAATGCCATTCGGACTTAGGAACGCTTGTCAAACCTTCCAAAGGTTAATAGACGAGGTTTTTAGGGACCTTCCATTCGTATTCGCTTACGTGGACGATGTCCTAATTGCTAGTAGAAACCTCGACGAACATAAACAACACTTGGAACAAGTTTTTCAAAAACTGTCCCATTATGGTTTAAAAATAAACTTGGACAAATGTATTTTCAGTCAGCAAGAAGTAAACTTCCTCGGGCATTCAATTGATAAGGATGGTATATCACCATTACCCGAAAAAGTAAGCGCCATTACGGATTTTCCACAACCTACGTCTGTTAGACAAGTTCGTCGCTTCATTGGTATAATTAATTACTACAGACGATTTTTACCCAACAGTTCCACAATCCTTACACCGTTAACGTCATTATTGAAGAACAAAACGAAAAACCAACAATTAAAACTGGAAGGATCAGCTTTAAAAGCTTTCCATCAAGCTAAAACTGCCTTAGTCAATTTCACAAAATTGAATTATATTAAGGACAGCGAAGAATCGAAGCTTACACTTACAACAGACGCGTCAGACATAGCTGTAGGAGCAGTTATACATCAACTGACAGGGGATACAATGACCTCTATATCGTTTTTCTCAGCCAAACTGAGCAAGACACAGACAAAGTACAGTACCTTTTCAAGGGAGCTATTAGCAATTTATTTGTCAATTAAACATTTTAGATATCTGTTAGAAGGAAGAAACTTCTGTATTTACACTGACCATAAACCGTTAACATATGCACTGCATACGCATGTAGATAAATATGGTCCAAGAGAAATCAGACACCTTGATTATATTGCCCAATATTCCACAGACATCAGATACGTCAAGGGGCAAGAAAACATCGTGGCGGACGCATTATCACGAGCTGCAATAACTTCACTAAATTCCAGTTCGTTAACTATGGAATTAATTGCACAAGAACAAAAGACGGATAAGACACTCACTGACGTACAACAGAAAACGTCTTTGCAACTGAAGGAAATGCCCGCACCTTTTAGTGTAACAACACTTTATTGTGATACAGCAAAAGAACAACCGCGTCCATACATACCGCCAAGCATCAGACGACATGTTTTTCTACATTTTCACAATATGTCGCATCCAGGCAAACGAGCCACCGTAAAAATAATAACAGACCGCTTTGTTTGGCCGAATATGAATGCAGATATTCGAAATTGGACCAAGACGTGTGTATCCTGTCAGAAAAATAAAATACACAGGCACACGAAGTCACCGCTGGGCACTTTCAGTGCGCCTGATGCCAGGTTCACCAATATCCATGTTGACTTGGTGGGGCCATTACCGCCCTCAAAAGGACACACCCACATTCTCACCATAGTCGATAGGTTCAGCAGATGGCCAACAGCCATACCCGTGAAAGACATATCGGTGGCGACAGTAGCTGGAACAATACTAAAAGACTGGATAGCAATTTTTGGAGTACCGTCAATACTCACAACGGACAGAGGTTCGCAATTTCAATCGAAACTCTTCGCAGAGTTCAACCAATTGTTGGGAACAACCCACATAAAGACTACTGCTTATCACCCTTGCTCAAACGGCCTCGTCGAACGCTTTCACAGACAGCTAAAAACTTCTTCGGCTACGAGTCTTAACAACACGGACTGGTCAGATAATTTACCATTAATCCTATTAATGATCTGAAACACAATAAAAGAAGACTTACAAAGCACACCAGCGGAGCTAGTTTTTGGATCCGTAGTCACACTACCTGGACAGTATTTTAATGCATACACAGATATTTCACCCACAGCTACATTTGTGACGGAATTAAAGAACAAAATGTCTTCTCTCAAATTTACCCCCACCAGGAGGGCTGACAAACAAACATATATACCGAACGACCTTCACACATGCAAATTTGTGTTTATCAGGAATGATACGGTCAAAAAGCCATTTTGTCCAAATTACACTGGACCATACCAAGTTTTGAACAGAAGTGAAAAATATTTTACTGTCCAACGGAAAGACAGGAAAGACAACATCGCGATCGACCGAATTAAACCAGCATACATTGAGGAATACCCTCAGACAATTTCCCCACCAAAACAAATTCCCTTAGAACATGGGAGTCCAGCAGAAAATGACGAGGACACCAAACCCATGACAAAAATGGGTAGGAAAGTCCACTGGCCGAAACATTTCAAGGAATACATTACATATTGAAAAAAAACTTTTTTTCTTTTTTCCAATCTGGGGGGAGTATTTGTGCCAGTTGGCACAGTTTAATATTCAAATTTAAAATCGTTAAATACAATTTAGGCGTGCAGTGCAATTGATTGTTTCGGCGCGTTAAAAAAATGAAAAATGACACCCACGCAAATTCCGGCGTGACCTTTATATACCAAAGGTGCATACGTAGTTGAAAGCACCCCATGTGATGTCTTCCGTCCAATGGAATTCCTCCTAGAACATATTTTAAAACTGATTTTCTAGAGCTCGTTTGGAGCCGATCAAATCATATATAAACATGCACAAACACAAAATCTATCTCTTTAGTCTCTTAGCCTTTCGAGCATTCTTTCGTCTCTTTAAACTCTTCCGACTCATTCAACGCTTTCTCATTAGGACTTGCCACGCGTGCAAACATCAATTATTTCATTTCCACTGCTCTGCGCATTAATACTCTCTTTTAACAGACGAACATTAATATTGTCTCTGTTACATATTTGAACATTCAAAGAACACAAAAAAAAGAGACTCTCCATCTTTCATATGAACTCAAAAAAAAGAACTCTGAAATATTGAGAACTATGTTTTGCTTGTTATTGTTTGTTATTTCTATTCCGGAAATAAACCTCCGTTTGTGTTGCACATAAGATTTCTTATTTTCATTTTTATTATTTGTGGAGGAAGTCAGTTCCCAAAAAAAGGCCAGGCGACCCCCACAGTACAGAGACTATTTGTTTCGCACAATATTCGGAATGAAAATTGTAAAATTGAATTTCAATTAAAACCAATGTTTCTAGTTAACTGCCATGTTGAAATTAGTAACATATTCAAAAAATTACGAAAAATGAAATTAATTATTAACGAAAATTGTTTTCCAAGTAAATTTCAAGTTATACTTAAATAATGAACAGAATTCCAAACTATGATTTACTGCCGTTGTTTAAGTGACATTTCAGAATAATAAATGGTGTCTGAATAATAATATAGTAATTTAGAAGGAAAATGTGTCGTAATCTGTTACTGAAACTATTACATGAAACATCTGATTCCGCGGTTCATTTATCCACCATTATGGGGGGGGGGTTAACAAGACAGACTGCAGTTACCTACCCTGTTTTTATGCTGTTTTGGAGTATACCTTGCGGTACTTGTACAGTTTAGTGAAGACTTTAAAAAAATGAAAAATTTGGAAAAAAATTTGTACATACTCGTTACGGAATAAAGTTTTCGGGTTTGTATTACTGTACACACAGATTCGAAAAAGTTGTCAAAAAACAAATATAGGTTATCAAAGGTAGATAGGTTACTTTTCTACCTAACTGGATAATTTTTAGTGTTTTTATTTCATATAACATGTTTATTCAACTCGAAATACATACAGTGTTTACCGATGTATTAGAAAATTTAAAATGGCGCCCGACTCTCTTTTGAATACGGTAAGTTTGGGAAAATTAGTTAAAAATAAGAAACTATACAAAATATTATTAGAAACCCACCGAATATATGTCAGACTACGTCACGGTAATATATTAAGCTAGTTTCTTAACAGTATTTTGTATAGTTTTTTTTTATATTTTTAACTCATTTTCCCAAAATTACCGTATTCTAGAGAGAGTCGGGCGGCCGGGCGCTATTGTAAATTTTCCAATACATCGGTAAACACTGTATGTTTTCGAGCTGAATAAACATGTTACATTACATATAAACACTAAAAACGAATTTAGGAAAACTCGTCCCGGGAAAACTCGTCTCCGAAAAACTCGTCTCCGGAAAACTCGTCTCGGGAAAACTTGTCCCCTTTCGCTAGGTAGGAAAACTGGTCCCGTATTGAATAAATATCGATTGAAAACACATTTTATGATCGTTCTTGAAGGAGATATTGCTTTTTAAAATAGACTATAGCCCCCCCCCCATAATATTTTAAAAAAATATTTTTATTTGTTTAATGTTTTTTTTTGTTTTTTTTTTCTACCTAACTGGCTAAGTTCTTAGTGGTTTCACTTATTTTGAAGCGTTTATTATGTTCATACAAAGTTAATTAAAAAAAATTTTGGTTCTTATTTTAACGATGTTTTTTGGAGTCATAAAAACAATAATAAAAAAACAAAACACAAAAATTAAAAACTGGGAGCGTTACTTTTTTGTTTTGGTTTTTTAATTATGATAGTTTTTTGTTGTTATGTTTTCGTTTTCTCTCATACCAAATGCAATGCACTCATGCGTTATTTAAAATTATAATTCTATCAATTATCAACATTTATTGTCGTCCTGTCAAATTTTGCAAAAATTAACTAATAAATCAAAAGCGAAATATTTTTTTGGCGCGAGAGATGCCATGTGCTAACAATCTCTCGTTAACTCATTTTTAATTTTTTTAATTTTTACTTCAAAATTCTAAAATCAATCATTCAGAGAAAAAGTAATCACTAAATAAATTTATTAATCAATTTTATTGAAAACTCCGCTATCGTTTATCAAGAATCTTTTTAATTTCATTTTTTGTTGGTTGTTTTTCCGAGGGAGATATAACCCCCCCCCCCTCTCTAAATTATATTTCAAAAAATATTAAAATTTTGGTTTGTATTACTGTACACATAGATTCGAAAAATAATAAACTAGACAAAATACTGTTAGAAATTCGCTCAATATATATTACCGTGACATAGGTTGACATATATTCGGTGTTTTTTTAATAGTATTTTGTCTAGTTTATTATTTATAACACCTATTCCCGAACTTACTCTGTTTAAGAGAGAGAGTCGGCCGCTATTTTGAATTGTCCAATACATCGGTAAACACTGTATGTTTTTCGAGCTGAATAAACATGTTACATTGAATAAAAACACGAAAAATATATCCAGTTTGGTAGGAAAGTAACTTATCTTGCCTTTGATAACATTTATTTGTTATATATTTGTTTTTTGACAATTTTTTCGAACCTATGTGTAATACAAACCCAAATCGATTTTACCCTTTTATAACAACAGTAAATAAGTAAATTCTTTTTATATTAATATAAAAAAATATGCGGTCTCGTTTATGAACATAATAAACGCTTTAAAATAAGTGAAACCACTAAGAACTTAGCCAGTTAGGTAGAAAACGGACACTTAGAAAATCGATTTTATTTAAAAAAAAAAAAATCATCAAACAAGTAAAAAAATTTTTTTTTAATATTATGGGGGGGGCTATAGTCTATTTTAAAAAAACAATTTCGCCTTCAAGAACGATCATAAAATGTGTTTTCAATCGATATTTATTCAATAAGGGACCAGTTTTCCTACCTAGCGAAAGGGGACGAGTTTTCCGGAGACGAGTTTTCCCGGGACGAGTTTTCCGGATACGAGTTTTCCCGGGACGAGTTTTCCGGGCACCACTAAAAACATATCCAGTTAGGTAGAAAAGTAACTTATCTTGCCTTTGATAACATTTATTTGTTATATATTTATTTTGTGACAACTTTTTAGAATCTATGTGTACACTAATACAAACCCAAGTTTTCATACAAAAAAAAAAAAAATTACTTAACCTGATCAAGTAGTTTTTTTTTTTTTACAGAGAAAATCGTGTTCCAGCCGTTTTGTTTTTCGCAGATGAGGAGGAAGGTGACAGGGGAGATAGCTCCAATCACCGTTTAAAGTTTGCCAAAATTTGAGATTATTTGGAAACATGGGCAGAAAAATACCAAGATAAATATTTTAGTTTTTTTTTCATCCCGTTTTCATTTTGTCCTTTGTCAATCACTTTTTCGTTTAAAGGCACCCTCTCATTCATCGTCCACGAAATAGGCAAACACGATCGATCTCATTAAAATTTGATTTTTTTATATAAAAAAAAAAAATAAATAAATAAATAGTTGATCAAATTAAGTGAAATTTTTTAATGAAAACTTTATTCCTTAACGAGTACGTACAATATAACTTTATTTCAATATTTTCATTTTTTTTTTTTTAAATTCTTGAACAAGTACCATTTTACCGATTTCGACATGGCAGTTTAGTAGATGACTTCGGTTTAATTTTTGTTCTTATTCCGAAGATGCGCCGAAAAATATCATGATCCGTAAACTGCAGAAGTACCAAAATCAAAATTTAAATTAAAAACAAAATTATTTAAAAATAGGAACGGACTTTTTCGATTCTATAAGTTCAAATTATTAGAAAAAAATGTTTTAAAAACGGATTCACCATCATTAATTAATAAAATTGGCGCAGAAATAGTTTTAATCGTAGAAACGGAATAAAAAACGATTAACACATTTAATTATAAATTTGTTAATTTAAAAAAAAATGCAGGTGGTTTTAATTTTGAAACATAAAAGTTAGAGGAAAAAAATGATTTGGAAATTTCGATTTTTAAATAAAAAAAAAATTTGAATTAACCCATTGCTATTGGTAAAAAATTCGGTTTTTGTAGACGATTTTCTTACCTTTGTTTTGATATTTTTCGGATTATTGCGATGAGGAGAGAAATTCTCACGAGTTAAATATTATCAAAAAGTCAAAACGTTGTTATCGTACTTAACACCAGCCACTTCGTTTCGTTTGGGCTTCAGACGAATCAACCGGAAGACATGTGTTTTAAATAATAAATTAAAAAATAAAAGTGAATAATGTGTTGTCTTATTTATCATTATTTAATCTAAAATGATGAATACGTTCCAAGCTTAAAAATAATTTCTTCAATTACATCTGTGTGACCACTAAGAACAATTAGGTACTCCTGTAGGAGATACCTCCCTGATTCTACCTTTCCTCGTTTACATGCCCCTATTCCGTTTTTTTTTTCTACCCAAACAATCATTAACAATGTTTTTGTTGTTGTTTGTTTAACATATTTCAAACTGATATAAATGATTGCACAATAAAAAATAATTAAATCAAAACAAAAATCATTTGGGTTTGTATTATAAACTCGACAAAATACTGTTAGAAATTCGCTCAATATATGTTACCATGACATAAGTTGGCATATATTCGGTGTTTTTTAATAGTATTTTGTCTAGTTTATTTTTTATAACATCTTTTCCCAAACTTACCGTGTTAAAGAGACAGTTGGACGCCATTTTGAATGTTCCAATACATCGGTAAACACTGCATGTTTTTCGAGCTGAATAAACATGTTACATTGAATAAAAACACGAAAATATATCCAGTTTGGTAGAAAAGTAACTTATCTTGCCTTTGATAACATTTATTAGTTATATATTTGTTTTTTGACAACTTTTTCGAATCTATGTGTACAGTAATACAAACCCAAATGTTATTCTAGCAAATTACGTAACAATTTAAAAAACACAAAAATATTGTAAAAATTGAATTTAACTTGAAAATACTATGAAATAATAACTTTCTATGTAGGTTCTTTGATATGACAGGGGTAGCAGTATCAGAATTTTTGTAGGAATTTTTGACACCCCTAACACGAAACTGCGAATACAATATAAAAATCTCGTAATTTCTCTGTTAAAAGTGGGTTATTTATTTTCTTTATGGATTATACTTCCAAAATAAACTATTACAGTTGTTTTAAAAGTAATAGAAATATATATTTTTTTTTAAACAGTAATGAATTTTCCGAACTCAATATTTTTCAATTTTTAAACTTTAAAAATCTATCAAAATTTTTCTATTGATTCTATTTTTACGATATTTTCAGGGTCAATGTGAAATTTTATGTTCTTTCCAATAAACCGAATATAATATTTTAGACAAACGTTTTTTTTTTAATTCACGCCCCCCCCCCAAGTGTCACCCATTTTGAAATGTCTATTAAAAAGTAAATAATTAATTTATGTCGGGGATTTTTATATATCACAAATTGAAGAGAAAAGGTCAATAAATAATATATTCAAATTTAAAACAAAAAAAAAAATCGCTTTTTTAGAAATTTACCTGTAAAGTCCGAAGTTTAAAACCTTATTTTATAAGAACACATTGTTTTTTTTTTTTTGTCTTTTTTTGTCTTTTTTTTTTTTAATGAAACCTCGGTCCTTGCTCCTTTAATTGAAAAAATAATTAGGGCTTGAATTACATTTTTCGAGGAGTTATAAGCTTGGAAAGACAGGGGGTCGCATAATTCACGCCTCTCATTTTGAAATGTCTATTAAAAAGTAAATAATTAATTATGTCGGGGATTTTTATATATCACAAATTGAAGAGAAAAGGTCAATAAATAATATATTCACATTTAAAACAAAAAAAAAATCGCTTTTTTAGAAATTTACCTGTAAAGTCCGAAGTTTAAAACCTTTTTTAAAAAAAAAAAACATATTGTTTTTTTTTTGTTTTTTTTTGGTCCTTGCTCCTTTAATTGAAAAAAAAAAATTAGGGCGTGAATTACATTTTTCGAGGAGTTATAAGCTTGGAAAGATGGGGTGGAATTATTCACTATTTTCACGAAATTTCTGACACTGCTATGACAGGGGTGCCCGCCGGGATGCATTCAAAATGAATGCCTTTGTCATTTTAAACTTAATCAAGTAAAAAATATGTTATGATGTTATGATTTAGATCTCGTTTTGACTTGGGGACGCCGTCATACTGTCTGCCACGTGTCACCGTGACGACCACCACTCAAGTTTCATGATTCCTGACCGCTTTGGGGAGAAACTGACTACGTAGGGATTTACGCTACGATCGCTACCATGGCACCAAAGTCGAGGCACATGATCATGGTTACCTCCACAAAATTACGGGCAA
>NW_027633143.1:0-50000 GCF_053919585.1 Euprymna scolopes
TGCATTTTCTTTCGATAACATTTGCAAATTAATTTTTCTTACTGCAATACATGGTTGCTTCTGGTTAAGATGTTTCAGTTCCTTCACAGTCCATCACATTTACGGGCCAGTGCATTTCACTATGATGCCTATATGTTTGCGCATCTTATTATGATGCCTATATGTTTGTCCATCTTATTATGGGTCCTGGTATATATATATATATATATATATATATATATATATATACCAGGATGCATATATATATATATATATATATATATATATATATATATATATATATATATATATATACTAGCAAATGTACCCGTCGTTGACTAGGTCCAAAAAAAAGCCTACAGAAAATGGACTCTGATTTATTAAAGTATGATAGGTTATGACAAGGAGGGTTGTAAATTTGGGTTGAAGTTCGGGTATCAAAACCAAAGCAAAATATGATGAAAGTAAAAATAAAATAAATAAACTCCATAATTTATTATAGCATACCTGTTCACACTGAAAAACTTATCACAATATTCTGTGGATCTATATTAAAAAAACCTTGTTAAACGTTGTTGCATATTTCCATTCTATGGATGTCAGGTGCGAACGAACACCCCATAATTTTATTATACCATATTTTTTCAAACTGAAACATAATTATCAAAGTATACTTACACAAATAGATATGAAAAGTCTTTATTAAAGTTTGTTTCTATTTCCATTCTATGGAGGCCAGGCGCGAACGCAGACCCCACAATTTTATTATACCATCGCTATTTAAATTAAAACATACTTATAAAGGTATTATTATGTACATCTGTATCAAAAACACTTGTAAACGTTTTTTTAAACTTTTTATTTCCATACTTTGTGGGCCAGGCGCGAACGCAGACCCCACAATTTTAATGAACCACCTTTGTGCCAGATCAAACACACCCATTCCTGTGTCTTGATACATCTTCTATCATTATATGTAATCAGTTTTTTAAAATAGTCAACCATATAGGAGCCTATTCGTGACCAGACACACACACAGAGATTCAGCTTTATATATATATATATATATATATATATATATATATATATATATATATATATATATGTTACTAATAGTTTTCTTGTTCTTCTGAAATATTCCACTCTGCTCTCCTGCTATTGATTTGACTGCGTCTGGTTCGAAACCTTTCAAATATTGGTAGTTCTAATGTTCGGCTTGTGTCCTTATCTTTCTTTGGTTTGCTAGTTCCATACCTTTCGTTTCTGTCGGTATTCCGTTCTCATAATCAGTAGCATGCACTTTACTATTCTTAATTCCATTCAGATATCCGGGTATAGAATTCTGTTTTTTTTTCTTTCATGTTTCTAGTCCTTTTTGTTTCTTCCGAAAATTTTCGGGCCATTTATATACATAAGGTTGTTCATTCTTTCGTCTGTTCTGGTAAATTTGTTACCAGCTTAATATTCCTTAGTATGTTGGTAAGAAACAAAATAGTTGTGTTGTAAAGTTGTAGTTAGAGAGAATGTCTTTGAAGGTGGCCTTTGTATTGTTATCACAGTTAACTATTGTCTTACAGCTGTTAATTCAAGTCTCCATGTTTTATTTCATTTTCAATCAAATTTATACTCTTGTCTTTCTTTTTTACACGAAGGTCATCACTTATCAAGGCCCAGGAGTCACTCGGGGATAAGTGTTATTTTGTTTCCACTAATCAGTGGGAGCGTGTTGCAGTATTCATTAGTATTGGAGATTTAATAAAGTGTCATTACTTAGAGGGGCGGTTAATCAGGAATTTGTTTATGTTGGATTTGAAGACATCCATGTTGAAGTTAGGAGGGAAACGGGCAAGTGGTAGAGAGTTCCAAAGTCGTGAAGTTCTAAGAAAGAAGCTTTGTTCATGGAATCTACGTTTTGATTTAGGCACAGATGAAGAGTGGGGAAAATATTTGACAGTGGTTTCAGCTAGACGGGTGTTTATCGTTGTCTGGTATTTTACATCCATAGACAGATTAATCTCTATGCTTGATGGATCTTGTTGTACACTTCCTTGTAGTCGATCCATACCATGTCAGTATTTTCCTACATTTTACCTCGATAAGGATCTTTTTGTTTATGCATAATGTTCTTTCTTTTTCGACATCCTTTATCTACTTCAGGATGTAGTCGACAATTGTAAATTTGTTTCTTCAGTTGAGCTGGTAATATTTTATTATTATTATTATTATTATTATTATTATTATTATTATTATTATTATTATTGTGATAACAAAGACACGATAATTCTTCACCAACAAACATCAGATATCATCGTACATGATTGAACGATAAAGTTGTCGCCCTCAATAAAACAACACTAAAGATTTATTATAAAATTTTTTTGAAAAAATCAATTAAGGTCATGTTGATGATATTCCCGACGTATGACAAAACGAGGTAATCTAACAGGTGCAGGTCGGGGTAGAAGGGCACGTCAGAGAGAGAAGGGTACTATGCCGTAGCACTTATCTTGAAGCAAAGCCTGGGTCTCTTTGGACTTTTAGGCCGGCGTCGACCCCTGATGTATATCAAGGGTCTGCCAGCGGTAACTTGATGTCACCAGGGCATCACTGCGCTTTTCAGGACACCTAGGTACGCATTGAAGTTGACTTTCAAGCCTACTTTGAAGATGTAAGGTGGTATGATGTGGCGCTCACTTAAAGCCACAAAAACGACAGCAACAATAGCAGACAACTTTGTTTCAAACATCCTGTTATTTGTGGCAATTCAACGATGCATTTTGAGGGTGATGGCAATGGTACTGTTGTCATTATTTGGATCGGTAGAGAACATAAGTTGTACAGCGGCGCATTCTTGATCTCGTTTGCAGTAATTCACTTTCGTACATAATAGAAGGATCCTATTACGCTTGGGATTTGTACACCACTGGCCAAATAGTAGCCGGTCGCCAACAAAAATAGAAAACCGTTTTCCATCAAACAAAAATAGAATCATGTCGTCTTTTCTAGGGGGGCAGTTTTATTGTTCAGCCCAGTATATATATATATATATATATATATATTTATATATATATATATATATATATATATATATATATATATATAGCACTACACCGATGAAGACTGAAGGATCGGTCGAAAATTATGTACTTATGAAAAAAGTTTTTTAATTTTTTTTCATAATATTATTATTTTGTATTCCTGCACGTCACCAATTAAAAACGAATAAAGAAAAGTTATAAGCTTTTATACTTTTCGCATTCTTTTTTTTTCATATGTATATATATATATATATATATATATATATATATATATATATATATATATATATATATAATATCCTTATAGAACGTTAGAGGATTTTTGCTGATTAATACACTTAAAATCTATTGCAAATAATATTCTTCTTTGTATATTCTGTGTTGAAATACATCCTAAGTGTAAGTGCAAGTAGTGATTCGGTACACTTTTCCCAATGACAACCAGTATTTGCTTTTTTAACTGAGAATCTTTTCATTCACTTCAACAAGTAAAAAAAAATTCAAATGAAAAAAATACACGAAGAAGCTTTAAAACTTCAACTTGGCTTAATAATAAATTTCGGGGGCAGTTCTGTTTGCGCTTAAGGCAGAATGATTAAGTTTTTATCGTTTTTATGATTCAGATTCGAACACACTGTTCTTATTTTTCTTCGGGCAAAACGGCAAAACGTTACTTCAGACTTGAAGATAAAGAAACGCTCTTCATAAGAAAAAACAAATAAATTAAAAAAAAAGCTAAATATTTTCACGCACTGAAGCTGTACAGGCATATGACGTTCTAGAGGAATGGAAGTGCTGTATATATATATATACATATATATATATACATATATATATATAAATATATATATATAAATATATATATATATAGGGACGCAGAATACTTATTAATAATGAGTAGAGACTGAAATATTGTTTTAAGATTTTAAGATTTAAATATCCTGGTGTCGGTGACGGAGATTTGACCTTTTCCATCACTATGCATTCCAGGATTTTATATTTGTAAAACAAAGCTAAAATCAAATCGAACTGATACCAAACTCTAAATTTACCATATTAGAACAATACGCATTTAGTTTTTTCTTGTCTCTTTCAGATTGCAGGAAAGATGAGGTAATAAACTTTTATACATGGAAAGCGCTAGCTTCCCATTGAAGGGCGTTTATTGTTGTGCCACAATTTTGTGTTGATCTTATATTAAAAAAATCAATTTTTTACAACAATTGAAGGGAATTCAGGCTATCGATTTTCGATTCTTTATAGACTTTAAATTCCTGTCAACACACACATGCCATACTCGCACACGTTTTTCTTTTAATCATTATTGTCTTCTCCTAACTCATTCACCCAATATTATCGACCTTAAAAGCGACGTACCTGAACAATCTAATATAACTCGTGCTTTACCAGTGATATGATTTCTTCGTTCATTTTAAGACGTTTTTAAAAGTAAATCGACCATATAAATGTCTTTTTCTAAGATTTATTCGCTCCATCGATTTAACAATAAGTGAAAGTTTGGCATAACTTACCAGCTTGGGTATATTTTATTTCTCACTAGCAGTTTAGCCCGGCTTTGCTCGGACCCTGCTCATAACTTTATGCGCATGTATATATATATATAAATATATATATATATATATATATATATATATATAAATTTGACTCATGCCCAGGTAACCTACATCTAAAAGGAGTTTGATAGAGTCTGTAAAGGTCAACTCTTTAAACTTTGACCTCTTGACTCCCAAAATTTTACCCAAAACTGATTAAAAAGCTTGCGTCATATCTGAATACTCTTTATGTAAAATTTAAAATGTTTAGACCCAAAATTGGCTGAATAGCTCTCCAGGGAAAGCAAATGTCAAATCTATTGAACTTTGACCCCTTGGTCGCCAAATTCTCGGACAAAAACGGATTAAAAAGGTTGCCCTATGTCTGAATAAACTCTATGCAAAATATCAAATGCTTAGAACAAAAAAATGGCTGAGTAATTTGGTCGAGACCGCAGAGGTCAGTTTTTTTAACTTGAATCTCGAACCCATAACATGTATATTTGTTTCTCAAATTTAGTTTAAAAAATTGGATCCATATCAAAGGAACCTATATCTAAGTTAAAAGTAAACAAGATTTTGTTGAGCCATCCTATTAAATAATCCATTTCCACCACTAAATATTTATACGCTGTTGTCTCAGTGACTATCTTTATCCTTGAGTGGCCTTTGACCTTGATAAGTGGTGATTAACATGATGAAACATATAACTATGTTTTGCTATGTTTCGCGGATTAAATTGTAGTTTTCCCCCCTCCCCAATCTTTCACGATAAACAACCGTCTATCTGAAACCACTGTCAAAAAATTCCCCACTCCTTATCTGTGCCAAAATCAAAACATAGATTCCATGAACAAAGCTTTTTTCTTAGAAGTGCACGCCTATGGAACTGTGTTCCGGTTGACTGTTTCCAACCCGACTACAATATGGATGTCTTCAAGTCCAATGTAAACAAATTTCTGATGAACCGCCCCCTTAAATAAGACACTTTATCTAGTCTCCAATACTAACGTACTGTACGCGCAAAAACCCTTATCCCGAGTGGCTTCCGGGTCTTGATAAGTGGTTACTACCTTGTAAAAACACCCCCCAAAACTTAGTTTTACGAGTCAGCTATTTTTTTTGGTTCGTTTGAATATTTTATTTTTTTAAATGGTATGTTTCCACATATTTTTAAAATGGCGTTGTATGTTTAAAAAGAGGTATGTTTTGTTTTTCCAAGTGACCATTAATAAGACTAAAGAGCGTTTATGAAAATGACATTAAAATATGTTACAATTTAAACACCATGAGATTACTGCATTCAACGTTGAATATTAACGCAGTCTTATATATGAAATTTGTCCGATAAGTTAAGCCTCCCAATTTTTATAACTCAAAAATTTGAAAACTATAAAGACGGGGGTAGTGCCATTTAAACAAGCAAACGTTGTGTCCTAGAAATTATTTGTCTGTATAGTCACGAGCATTCTTAATGCACTTTTACCAGCGATGCACAATGGTTGTGTGGTACAGTACGCATTGTGATATGAGCGTCACTCTAAAATGCCCGCTATACTTTTTAAATACCAAAAGTTGAAGAGCTACGAAAACAGGAGTTATACAATTACAACGAGCGATCTTTTTTCTCTAGATAGGTGTTGGTTTCTTACACACACCGCCAATATCTTCAACACAGAGAGGAAATTTTCACATCAAGAATGCATATGTTTCGTCATCAAAATAATACAGTCTGAAACCCACATTGTGCGGACTAAAAATAGGAGTCAGGACTTTTCGAAAACCTCTTGTACAACGGTGGAATAATCCGCCCTAGATTATAAGATCAATTTTTATTTGCAAAATAAACAGAAGCAAAAACAAATTATTACGGTTGAATATTTTGACTTAACACCACTTGCAGATTAAGACAAAACTGGCCAAAAATATTAGACACACATTTTGAAAGCCTATTGATGGAATTAACACCTTAGAAATATTTTATTCTGAATGTTCTTCATTATTTCAGATAAGAAACATTATTAAATCTTTTAAAAATCACGTAAAAATTATACCAATAACTTACAAGTAATATTGAATGGCATTTTAACATTTCACTTGTAACATTACCCAATACGTGATAACCTCAATCGCAACGCAGAAAAAATAGAAAAGAACTTCAATTTGCTTCATATTGTTATACAACGACCTTTATTTCCTCATTCTCCCGCCACGTGTGACTTCTTGTTACGTCTGTGCCGTGATCGTTTTCTCGAACGTACTCTTGAACGTCATCTACGTCTTTAACATGATCATCTTCCCAATTGTGCTCTCTCCTTTTTATAGACTTTTTCCCTACAATATCGTCATTTCATTCAATGCTCTGTATATGCATATAGCCGCCAGCGCTATGGTACATTGTCAATTTGTGAGCAAATAAAGTTATCAATAACGTCATGCATAGTATTTACAGCCAATACGTTTATCTTAAGGGTATTACTAAATGCGTCGATTTATTGAGTTTCTGCTTGTGTATGCACTTCAACATTGTATAACGCTATGAGTATAGTTTTTATAATCGTAGTTGACTTAACTTGATAAACCTAACTTTAGAACTTAGCGAATCTTCAAAGCCAAATGGGTTTCCATACTGAATTAAATTGTTTTAAAATTAAGACTAGATATAGTTTGAATGCATCGGGGTGGTGTTTTATTTTTTTAAATAATATTATTTTTCGAAATTTTTAATCGCTATGAAACTATTATATTCCAGTCCACAACGTAGTATGATCACATCTAGGCTCGTCCACCGATCACCAGTTTTTCTTCCACTCTTGGACAGGGTGTGTAAGAGAGTATCTAAGCTAATAGTTACCATATTGTTTGGCGAGATATAACACATATTGTACCACAAAAATATTGTATTCATGTCATTGTTTAACAAACATACTTTATTTGTACTCCTTTCCTTCAACAAAAACATATTGACCAATCTAGCAACAAAATCCAACTGTTTCACTTAAAAAAAAGAAGATTCTATACTCTGAAGGTATCTTAGGACTTCTCCGATTTATCTCCTGTTTCCTTTATTCCTGCTCGTAAGGTTCTCCATCAATACAATTCTTATATCAGTAGCATCTTTTCAAGATTGCAGGCGTTTTAAACCATTTGCTTGACGATTGTTTTCTCCTAACTTATTTCTCTTCGAGGCAAAGGTCAACAGTTATTTATTGTCTTTCTATTAATCATTTTCTTTCATTTTAGCTCCTTGGATCATTTTAGTTCTCCTGATCAAATTATTTCTTTGTCTGTACAGGCTTTAGTAAAGATATATTTTCTCCACACACGCCTTGATATACCCGCAATGTTTTTTTTTTTTCGACCGTATTCACTTGTAGAAATTTAAATGTAATATGCACAGATATCTTGCCGTCTAATTAATTAGCCATATGTCTTGTGTGAAGAAAAACAACGTAGAGAACTTTAATGTTTACTTATTTACACATTTATCTTCTTGATTTCTTATGGAAATGCTTAGTATCTTATGTAATTGATTGTTTAAACAGTTTTCCTTACAATTATGACGTCAGAGCCCACGTAAGAGCTAGTTGCAAACCACTTAGGTAATGTGACATTTATCTGAAATAGATGCCCCAATAATTAGAGTAGAACAATATTTATTCCGTATTCTGAGGCATTTATTAAAGAAAACTGCATTTCGCATGCGCGGTGAATACGCGGCTAATTTAATCTTTGTAAATTTCGCTCAATTTTATAATTGCTACGAATTGCGAAGTAATGGGTTCACTAAAGCAAGTGTGAAGGATGGTGTCGGAAATTGCATTTAAAAATAATAACATGTCGTTATCCGTATTTGCTACATCGTTTAAGGCATATCTGTAAATATATACACAGAAAAATAATCATCACAGTGTTTCACTCTATCTCGAGCAGTTTCGAGGTATTCCTCAGGTCTACACAGCGCATGTCACACTTATAGGACCGTCTGTGAGAATGTGTACGATAGTCTAAAGTCGGTTCCGCAAGGACACCGAGCGTCCTATACACAGGCTCACGTGCTGTTTATTTCGCGTTTTAGCAACCTCCCCGATCGACAGTTAAACACTATTTCTGGGGTAGTTCAGAGCCTGATGGGCGGTAGTTTTTTGGTGCTTGTTATTGTCATTGACTGATGTGTTTCACCAACGCAGTGACAGTGGCAAATCTTTTGCATAATGGTAATTGTTGCCAAACGGCTTGGTGCCCAAATAGATGAAGATTATCTTTGCTCTGTCACACTCTGCCTACGCATGTGTGTGTATGTGTGGGTGTGCGTGTGAATTGTACGAAGAAATCAAAAAATAAGTTTGTGCATATATTTATATATTTTCATATATTTATTTAAAAAATCAAATACAACATACGATTACACTAGGATACAGTTTTTTCAGTGGGATAAATTGTTTTATCGGCCCCTAGTTACGGTATTTGCTACGCCTTACGATGTTATTTACAATTTTATTTGATTATATATATGTGTATTATATATTGTATTGTATTTTCTCACTAATATATATATATATATATATATATATACAGTAAGTTATAAAATACATATGGCGATTAAGCTACACTGAATATTCCGCGTTTAATTCACGCTAGGATTCTTCAGGCTTATGCGCGAATTTTGTGGTTGTTTGTCGTTTTTATATACGCATCTTCTATTGAGATTTTAGTTAGACAATCAGCTTTCTAGTATCCACCGCGCCATTCTTATTGAGCGCTTTTGAAGTAAACACTTAAAGTTTACGCATAAATTTATACTTTCGTATATTTATTTTATGTGAGTAAATTAAGTAGTTATATCAATATATATATATATATATATATATATATATATATATATATATATGTATATATCAAAGCGGAGATTCTATGAACAAAGCTTCTTTCTTAGATAGATTTCCTATTTCCAAAACTGAACGCGTGCCATGTTATATGTTGCTCATGTAACGCTAATGCTGAGTTAGATTCAGTTAAACAACCATTGCTAGATTATCTACATCATAATCTAGTTCATACGAACAAAACTTATATGATATTTGCTCAAATGTGATATTGGCTTAAAACATTAAAATTCAGATTTCTAAAAGAAAGAAGAATTAAGTCGCAGCTATTTTAGATAACTTAACTCATTAATATCAATATATTATAACAACTCGTTGTTATAAACGTTGCAATAAAATGTTGATCATTCTACGTCTTCAAACATAGCTATCACTCAGTTTCAAACCTACAATGCATGATTCATATCGAATAATGGTGTCATAAAGTTTTAGTGACCGCACAGAGAAAAACTCGACTATCTAGAAAGGAATGACCTCTTGCCAATCCCACAAACAAAACATGGACGTTGTTAATCTCTCTCCGCTCTGCTCTTTTCTTTCTATTTAAGAGGTTCAACTCTGATTGCTTCCTTATGTTAACCAATTCGGTGCACGACTTTCTTTCTACAACAACAAAAATAACTTTCGTTTCTCCTTTCATATGCCTAAGGCTAGGCGCAATTTCTATTAACAGAGAATGTTTAAAATGATTAAAGTGGAACATATAGTCACATGACTGCTTTTCTAGTGATTAAAATGTGACGAGTGTGCTCGAAAGCGCTCAAGAATTGTGTGTCAATATCTAGACAGGCCTACCTACGGCGAAAATTAGTTCTTTCAAACGCTATAAAAAGTCCACGCCAGAATCGTTCAGCGAGTGACTGCCAAGGTTGCTCTGGTGCAGTGTTGTCTCGACAGAGTTGTTCGGTATCGTGTCAAGTCCTTTCGAAAAGGTTGTTCAGCATCGTGTCAAGTCCTTTCGAAAAGGTTGTTCGGAATCGTGTCGTATCGTTTCGACCAAGTTGTTCGGGATCGTGTCGGGTCGTTATGATAGTGTTGTTCAGAATAATGTCGGGCCAGGATTGTGCTGGATCGTGTCAACGGAATTTTTTGGAACCGTACCGGGTCATGTCCATGGAAGGGTTTTGTACTGTGTCGGGTCGTATCGACGGTATTTTATGTCGTGTAGATGGAAGCGTTCAATTTACATTTATTGTCCAGTTGACTTGACGATTGTCGTATGTAGTAACACCTTTTCTTTTCTGTCTTTCTTGCCTCGTGAGACCTGATCGTCTTAAAATCCAAGGTAAAAAACATTCTTATGATGGACCACTACAAATATTACCAATCGCAATACTCATATAATATTCATCACCATTCAGATAGAAAGCAATTAATTCTTAAACCTGTGTTTGCTAAGTGCTGAACTTGACGTTGACAATGTCATTTTTCGTAGACTGTCAGGCTGTTTGAAATCAAATTTTCGGTGATCTATCACAACCCAGGTAGAAGTAGCACTTCACCGATCAACGAGGATTAAATATAGAATAATATTTTCAGAGAGTCAGTCACGATTCAATTAGTAATAGCATTTTGCGGGCCTGTAAGCTGTAGTTTGAAAAAATGTTTTCGTCGTTATATGCGCTTATGTATTTTGTCTATACACACCATTCCAATAAACAGGATTCCTCGTTGAACTAGAATGCTCCAATTAAAATGACGGTTTTCTCTGCTAAGATCATACATTCACCCCACTTCTGTTTGCTTCAAACGTTTAAAGTGTATCTAAGATGTAATTCCTTGCCAGGGCTACCCTGGTATTTTGCCCAGCGCTTCTTGTTTTGTATATTTGATTCTGAGCTCTATACATAAAGACGGTTATTCTACAGGAACCTAAGGAGCTGATGAATCACAGTAAATTTATCTCTAGCTCTATTTTATCTAGATACATCACCTCTTCTTTTAAAGTAGGTTACCTCACAATTAATTTACACTGGATAGTTCATCTGATGAGTTACATATCCAGCAGACTTCTTTCTTTAAGACAACTAAGCAAGCAGGAGCCTACAGTTTTGTTTCTAAGAAAGCGCAAATTGTCTTTGATTTTTTGTTAATACAACCAAAATAAAGCACATTTTACCGAACCAATACAGGAATACATCTTCTCTAAATATGGCTTGCAAAAAAGCAATATTGAATAACATTTATCCAACCAAATAGAAGAATCATGAAGGTTGGCAAGTGCAAAAATTACGAATATTAAATCCTTCTACTAAAATGAAACGTAACTTCTTAGAAAACATTAACAAATAAGTACTGATATATAGAAACAGCACTAACAAATTAAAAACAAGTATTTTCTGCGTATATACTAAAGTGCTAGAAGTTAATTACAATCTTAATATCTTACGGAGAGAAGACCCCACGAGTCAGCAACTCTTTTCTCGGATTTCAATCTGTATCAGAGAATTGTTAGCGATGTTTTTGTGAATAATCAAACCGAGATATAGTTCAGTAAAATAATATGTCACATAACTATGCCGTAACCGTCTTGAGGAGCGATGCTGATCCTCATTGGGGAGGTTAAAATCCCCTAAAACTCTGAATAAGACCGGGTAAATAAGCGGAGATTGTCCGTTAAACGTTAATCGAATCCGGGACAGCGGCGTTTGTACTATAAAAAGGGGCGAGTTTATTGTGCTTGATAAAAAGCAGACAAATATTTTTATTGTTTAAAACAGTGACAAGAAATGTCAGAATAAGAAACGAGATCATATACTTGTTGACCTGAAGAACCCAACTCAGATGTTCTGTTTTTTTAGTAGAGAAAATTGACAGGATTTGACCCCTTGGGGTCATGTGAATGCACAGTTGAGACTTGGTCTCAGATTTACGAAACGGCAGACGATTTGTGGAAGTGCATACACGCAAAATGTATCTGGGGTTTCCCCAGAGACGTGGCTGGCCTGTATTGGTTTAGCGAATCGGCAGACCCACTCCGTGACCTTACTATACCAGCAGGTACTCGGGTCGAAAGAAACAAATTGAAGCCGAATATCAACAGAAACACACGCTAAAAGAACGCCCCAGGTCCACTTCCATCCATCCTGACCGCCATCGAGAGAATGAAGAATAATATTCTGGGAAAATCTGGATACTTTATGTTGTAATCGAGCAGAAACATAACGTTGTATATATGTAAAAACTTGAACTTTGTGAAATTAACTCCTTCGTAGTTAGAGAACATGCCTCTGTCTTCTTTTTTTCCAGTCTATTAATGAGAACCTCGAATACAAGCTGCCGGCGACTTAATTTTCATGTCTCTGTTATGATGTATTATCCTTTTATATACTAGAATACCTGCACGCCCAAGATTTATAATATATATATATATATATATATATATATATATATATATATATATATACATACTAAAATATACTAAAAGTACTAAAATATATATGGCGATTAAGCTACACTACATATTCCGTGTTTCATTCACTCTAGGATTCTTCAGGCTCACTAACTAGCTCTGCATACGCATCGAGCACTGTTGAAGTAAATACTTAAAGTTTACGCATAAATTTATACATTCGTATATTAATTTATGTGAGTAAATGAAATAGTTATATATATATATATATTTATATATATATATATATATATATTCATATATCTATAATAAATCTTACATGTCTGTTTATATGTATGGAGGTACGTATATCGGCTTTAAACTTTCGACAGAGGCAACGGATGTTCACGAGATAGGTATCGATCTGAAGTGCGACATTGCAGACGACAAATATCGAAAAACTGGCCGGTTTGTCGATGGACACCACTGCAGAAACGTCACTTTTTTCACATTCTTCTCCTCCTTCACAATACGGATTCGGTTTTTTTTTCTCAACACGTCCTTCCAAATCCCGGGCAACGGCGGGCACCCAGGTTAGTATATAATATAACGTGATGAGGTAAGAATAATTGCCAGTCACACTCATTCAAGATGCTTACGTATTCAAATCTCATAGTAATATTAGTATGAATGAATAGACGCAATGTAAGAAAACGTTCTCGCAAAATCGGTATTTTGAACAGGGATTGTTTATTGTCTTCCTTTCTCCCGCACGCACCGTTCTGTGATGCATGAATATTCCGATTGCGTTTAATGACGTGTGGATTAGATTTAAATACGATAGATTGCACGCTTATAATGCGTAAAATGGCACCTGGACAAATACATCGCCTGATGGATATTAATGGAATATCTGATTGGAATAATATAATAGAATTGCGAGAAATGTTGTCAACAAGTGACCACTTGAAAGCTTATGTATACATATAATATTTATGTATCCGTGTATGTATGCGTACATATGTGCATGTGTTTGTGTATGTACGTATATATATATATATATATATGTATGTATATATATATATGTGTACGTTTGTATTCTCGTATGTATCCTGTATGTGTGTTTCTTTCTTAAATTAAAAGACCACGCCAATTTGTTTGTCCCTCAATTTTCCTTTCTTCCATGACTTTAATCACAATTTTAAAACATCCCATTGAAATGGCTGGGGAGGGGAGTGTAATAGCCCTAGAGTTATTCAAGTCTTTTGACAAGGTATGGCACGATGGTCTTTTCGTGAAAATAACATCCTATGGTATTACTGGACGAATGCTTAGCATAATTAGATCCTTCTTAAATGAGAGAATAATCCAGGTTGGCCTCGATGGGCGTAGGTCCAAAAGATCTGATATAAATGCGGGTGTACATCAGGGATCGATCCTTGGACCTTTATTATTTCTGATATTCATAAACGACTTACCTGATAAAATTGTCTCTGAGAGGGGTATATTTACCGACGATACCACGCTCTATAGCAGACACGTGGGGAAAACTAATGAGCACATATCTAAGATAATGGCCGAACCCCTAGAGGAAGACCTTCAGTCTGGAGTGAGATGGGGTAAACAACATTCCACGCTGCCAAGACAAAGCTCGTTGTCTTTAATAATTACATGAAACCTTAAAAACCAATAATAGCTATGGCTAGCAATACTTTACCTGAGAACACTTCGTTCAAGTTCCTTGGCTTAACGTTCACAGGATATATGAGTTGGAATAGATACGTTGAGATCATTGCTAAGGCTGCTGCAAAAAGGGTGGGATCTCTCTATCGTGCTAGAAAGTTACTTACGCCTGAAAGTATCATGTACCTTTACAAAGCCACCATTCGCCCATGTATGGAGTACTGTTGTCACATTTGGGCTGGTGCATCTGCTATTAGTCTCTCGCTCCTGGACAGGGACCAAAAGAGAGTCGCCAATCTAATAGGTCCCGAACTGTCATCTAAACTTCAGCCCCTGACCCACCGATGAAATGTTGCATCCCTCTGCCTATTTTACAAGTATTTTAATGGTGGATGCTCTGATGATGAACTACAAACACTTATACCCCCTCGAGGAAAATACCCCCGGCAGACTCGACTAGCAGCGAAGTTCCATCCCTACACAGTTGAGATCCCTAGATGTAAGAAAGCCTTTTACTCTAATAGCTTCTTCCCCAGAACTGCAGGATTTTGGAATTCTCTTCAAGTATTCTGCTTCCCCAACTGTATTGACATGCAGAAGTTCAATTTTAATGTGAACAGACGTCATGCTGCTATACTCCCTACAGAGTACCCCTGTAAAAGGTCCCTGATAGTAGCCCCCTGCTTCAAAGTGGCAATGTGCCTTGTTTGGGGTGAAAATGTAATAAGAATAAATAAAAATTAAAACATAAATAATAATATTCACGCTACAATATCTGCAAGAACGAGTGGACTTAACAAGTTTATGCCTAATTGGTTGTTAATCGTCTAATAGATGCAGAGATCAGATGTTATAGAATTTATTTTGATGTATATATTAATAATTTGAGGTAAGTGCGACTCGTTATTTTTCTTGTTTCGGGTAAAATACTAATTTGTGTTTACTTCATCACGCTACGTATGGTGGAAAATATTTTATTAAAATGCATTAGTATTTTTATAAACACTATGTTTTAGTCATCAAAATTTGAAGGTTTAAAGACCAAACAAGTGGAGAATATTGTCAATAAACAAATATATTTATTTATTAAAATTAATTAAATATTTCGAGTCATAAAAAAATCTTGATCAATAAAATCCATTTTTAAAAAAAAAAATTCATAATTATTTCCAAGAGTAAATATTTGCCATCAGATTTCTGTTTATTCCAAGTATTACATTTCATTACACATGCTCCTCGCAACCTTTTGTTAATTATCATTTAAAAAGCTTATACTATTTATAACTATGTTTTCTTTAATAAAAAACAATATATATATGCGTATATATAATTATATACATAAGCATATAAACATATATACATATATATATGCGTATATATAATTATATACATTAAATATAAATATTAAATATATATATATATATGTGCACATATGCGTATATATATATAATTATATACATATGCATGTATATATATATATATATATATATATATATATATATATATATATATATATATTGAAAAGAAAGGATAATTCCGATTTGTTTCCCTTGCAATCCAGTTTTTCTTTTAGGCGGGCTAGAGTCCGAACTTTGTGTAAGAGTGTAAAAAAAATGTTCACGACTACGGCAAATTTGTTTTTCCCAGGCGATGATTGAACCTGCAACCATCGCGTTGTAGACAATCCGTTGTATAGCCTCTACATGACGTGTGTAAAGCGTCCGTCGTGTAATCGTTGCTGGAAACGAGTCTTTTGACATATGTATGATCCTAACCGTGTATGTTATATACTTGTATGTATATATCCATGCTTGTATGTTATCGAGCCGTGTTGTCTTATGTCTCTTTTATGTATGTGTATGTATATACATATTCAATCAGTTCACAAAATAGGACAAACATATTTAAGATACCATCTTCTAACCGTAACGAATAGACATCTTTATCTGCTTGGCATCAGACAAAAGAAAAATCTAGCTACTTCATAGTTGCTGTTAGAAAAAAAAATCTGAAACAAAATGGCTGAAAAAAACAACTTCACTTTCATCTAACAGTTAGCTTGCCCATCCTGTATACACACACATATAATATAGATAGGTATATATATATGTGTATTATGTGTAGTATTGTTTCACACACACACGTATATATATATATATATATATATATATATATATATATATATATATATATATATATGTACTTATTCCAGGTAGAAAGATATCCAAAAATTAAGAATAATTGAATTTCAAAGAGAGCAACTTATATATGATTTTATTATTCTTTAGGTAAAAAAATGTCATATCTTACTACAATGTGCAGACCGTTTCAAACATAATTGATATCACCAGGCAAGAAGATTTAAAAATTAAAAGATTAAAAAAGGGTCCCATACCATTTTCAGTTTAAGAAAAGATAAGCTGCTACTATACACACACATAGACGCAGCTACTTGTCTCTCGCTCCTAGACAAGGTTCAAAAGAGAGTCGCCAAAGGTCCTGGACTGTCATCTAAGCTTCAGCCTCTGTCCCATCGACGAAATATTACATCCCTCTGCCTTTTCTACAAGTACTTAAATGGTGAATACTCTGACGAACTACAAGCACTTGTACCCCCTCGACGTAAATACTCCCGACAAACCCGACAAGCAGCTAAATCCAACCTCTTCACAATAGAGATCCCTAAATGTAAGGGAGCCTTCTACTCCAGTAGTTTCATTCCCAGAATCGTTAGACATTGGAATTCTCTTCCGGGTCCCTGCTTCCCCAACTGTACTGACGTGCAGAAGTTCAAATGTAGCCTTGACCGACACCTTGCTGCCCAACTCCCTACATAGTACCCCTGTAGCTTATGTCCCTGATAGTAGCTCTCTACATCAAAGTGGCACCCTGCCTTGTTTGGGGTGGACATGTAATTAATATATATATATATATATATATATATATATATATATATATATATATATATATATACATATGGATTTAAATTTGATTACAAAAATTAAATTTCAGTTAAAGAAGGGAGAGGAGTACGAAAGATATTTTGGGGGGGGAGAATTAGAGAGTGTGATAAGAGGGGAAAGCTTATATAATATACAGATATAGGTGGTATGAGTTTACTAAGAAAGAGACAGGAGAAGGGGGGGTGAAAACAGTTGACATATAACAAACGAACGTGTCAGGAAGACGATATTAACAATTTTATAATTCAAGTCATTTAAGAGCCTCGACTATGGAAAAAAAAGGATTGTCTATCTATACAACATGGCGTTTTTCGTTCAATTATTTATTTATTCACTTTTTATTATTTTACTGATATCGTTTGTTTTGAAATTATCACTGACTTTTTCAGTTATATCAAATTGGATATTTATTTATTTAATTTATATCTTAACAATAAAAATATTTCATCTTACCAAATATTGTTATTTTAGCTTCTGTTATGTTTTTATGTATACATACATACATACATACATACATACACACATACGTAAACACGCAGGCAAATACATATGTGTACATACATATAGAAATATACATGCAAAATCTTACAATTCAGTTAACCCTTTTTTACCATAGTCGGGATATTCTGGTAGTGTAAAACCTTAATATTTTCTCATCTATCTCTTAACTTATTTATTTTATTTCCTACACTAACATATTGTCTTCATTTCCCACTTAAGAATTAATTAAGGGAATAGCAGATACTTAATCGCTCTGCTTTATAAAAAGATTAGAAATAATATGATATTTTATCGCAGTTTGAAGTGTTATTCTTGATAAAGTTTTCCCAATATTGATCGGAATCAGACGAGTACTTTTCTCTCTGCCAACCTTTTTTGTTACATGTGTTATCCACAAAACCAAAAAAAATGCTACTTACGCATAAACGCCTACTACAATTTTTGCTGCAATCTCATCATTTTATAATCACATCGATTCACATCGAAGTCATCCTAAAACTTTATTCTCTATGCAGAAAAGAACTTGCTCAAATATACTACGACCTCAGTTACTATCTCAGCTAATAGAAGGGTAAATCTTGTTAAGGTATGGCATAAAGGTCTACATCATAAAGTTTTTTAGTTATGGTATAGCTGGAAATGCCTTCTCAATTATTAAATAACTTCTCTCTGATAGGTTCATAAGAGTAATCGTTGATGGGTAGAAATCAGAAGCTTTCAGTATTAATGCTGGGGTCCTTGACGACACTACAATCTATGGTAACACATCAAAGACCGTAAATGGCTCTGATTCTCTCTCCTCTAATCTTAAGCATATGGTACAATGAGGAAAGAGGTGGCTGGTTACTTTTAATGCATCTAAAACCAAGGTTCTGTCTCTACACCATCTACGCTCTGTTGCCAATCTGGCAGAGTTGAAATTAATGGCTCTCGTTTTGTGAAGTCTTCATGTTTTGACAAGCTTCTGGGCTTGACCGTTACTCCTGACCTGAAGTGAACACGTATATCAAATCCATTGCCAAGGTCGTTGGAAAAATGATGGGATCCTTCTACCACTTCGATAGATCTCTAACTGCTGATGCAATTCTCTGCCTATATCCACATCTTGGCTGGAGCTGCTAAAGCATCTGATCCTGCTTGACAGAACACACATTAGACTTCGTAGCTTAGTGGGGGGATGCTCTTTGCTCATGGAAACATTGCGAACCTGTCTTTGTTTTATCGTTATTTTCATGGCAAGTGCTCATCTGAGCTTAAATCTATAGTCCCCCACTCGCCAAATGTTCAGGAAAACACTCGTCTAGCCAAAAACACTATCAATAATTCCACACACTCTTTACCTGTGCCTAAACCTAAATGTAGATTCTATAAAAAAAAAATCCTGAAGTTCTAACTAACTAATATTTCTGTTGAACCAAGTGCAAAAGAGATCCAGACAATTGCACTTAAGGGAACAACAAGGATACTACAAGGAGATCTGAATTGGTTTCAATAAAAAGCAGGGCAATGTTCAGAGCTGTTTTGCTTGCCCCATACCCAGCATTACAATCTTCAAAGGAAGAAATGAAATGAAAAAAAAAAACAAGTGCATACACACGCGTGCACAAATACTCGTGCGCACCCACACACGCGCGCATGTAAGTGTGATCGACCGATTAGTTAAACAATCCCCCCACACACACACCCACACACGTGCGTAAGATTTTCGACCGATAGTTTCCAATCTTAAAAATAGTTACTGGAATCCTTAATTCTTTATTTTATTTATGACGGCGTTTTATATTTTTTTGTTGAGGGGAGGGGGCTAGTGGACATTACCACCACCGGGAAAAATGCTTTAAACGAAAATAACGTTTACAATCACTTGCAACACGTAGTTTCTAATATATGAGAAAATATTAGTTTTAAAACTGGAAGATCACATTCCTGCAAAAATTGTATGTAAAAACGTTTACAATCACTTGCTACACGTAGTTTCTAATATATGAGAAAATGTTAGTTTTAAAACTGGGAGATCACATTCCTGCAAAAATTGTATGTAAAATGAGCACCCACTTTATGGCCACCTGTTTTTGTTAGGGTGGGGCGGCAATGAACTGAATTAAACGTATCAAGTAATAAAGTAATAACATAACGATTTCTTAATTTAAAAGAGAATGTGGAAAACACGGTGTTTAAATCGAATCAAGTAATGTATTTTAAAAACTCAATCTTGCAGTAAAAAATTGTGTGTGTAAGTTTGTGTTGTGTTATTTTGTTTCTGTTTATGTGTGTTCGTGTTTTTCGTGCGCGTGTTTGAGTGTACATGTGTGAGTGCCGGCTCGAGCAAGCGAATTGCGTGTGGAGATATATGTATGCATATGTAAACACACACGCAGGGGCGATTGTGTACAAAAACACAAAAACACGCACGCGCGTTTTCCACGTGACTGCAATGTAGTTTGTTTTCAAACCCCAAAAAGGAAACCGAATTTTGGACATTATCTTCAGCGAGACACAGAAAAACAAAGATAGCATCGACGCCTGGGGGATCAAGAAAAAAGAAAAACATTATTATAATGCGATACATATATATATATATATATATATATTTTGTGTACAGAAAGTTGTTAGTTGAGACAGGTCATTGGTACCGTCGGTTTCAAGCCCGATAATAAGGCCCGTTTAAGGTATCCTTATCGAGCTCTCTTCAGCCAATATTCGTATGAGACGAATATTGGCTGAAGAGAGCTCGATAAGGATACCTTAAACGGGCCTTATTATCGGGCTTGAAACCGACGGTACCAATGACCTGTCTCAACTAACAACTTTCTGTACACAAAATATAAGTACGCTCTTAAAATTTGGATTTTCCTTTTAATTGAGCACTCTGCTGGAATTCTTTTTCCAAAAAAACTAATCATATATATATATATATATATATATATATATATATATATATATATATAATAATTGTTGTTTCAGCAAAATGCTTGCTGACCAAGAACTAGAATCGTACTAATGTTATGGAAGGTGTGTATAGAGTAGCCATACTTCAATATGATAAATCGTTCACTAATGCAGGCAAGAATGGGATTCTAAGAACAATGGAATCTTCCAGCGGAGCCAATAGGCCTAGACTGACGATAGCTGGGGAGGCATTAGTAATTATGCATAGGGAAAAGGGAAGGTTTTGTTTAGTCTATGTATGCGATAAGCAGTTCAGATTGGAAATACTAACAGCGTAGGAAAAAGAAGAATGGTACACAATGTAGAGTGGTAGCAGTGGTAGTATTTGATAATCAGAGAGAAAAATAGGACCTTCTTCCTCTGTAGATCTGGCGATTATGATGATATTTCTCCTAGGATTAAATATAATATTGAATTATAACGAATTAATGTGTATAAACAATGTAGTAAAGTTACAGAAGACAAAGGTTGAATCTTTAAACATAATACCGTTGCATGTGGCACGTGTTATTGAAAACCTACAGCAATTTGGTACAGACAGAAATTTCTGTAAGCAAAAAATTATATACAGGATTGAACACACTTATATGAATCTCGTAAAAATCATATATCCACGTCTATATATATATATATATATATTATCCTTATATATATATATATATATATATACATATGTTTATATATATATGTATATATACACTGCTGATCCAAAATTAAAGACCACTAAAACTTATTAAAAAAAACTTTTCTTTAAGGATAGATTTTAAACACTTCCGACTACAATCTAAAAGGTTATGGAAACAAAAAGCTACATTCCAAAGATTTATTTTTAAAATTTACATTTTTATTAAATTAGGCTTTTTACACATGATCAAAATTATAAGACCAGAGAAAATTTTCTACTAAATTGTACAAAAAATGTATGAAAAGTGTATGAAAACCTTCAACAATCAAACTCAATAATGACTTTCTCCTGCACTGCTTTTGATGACTTCAAAAATTAGTTGGGGGCATGCTAGAAATAAGGGTTTCTATTAAGGTGCGGGGGGTCCTGCTTCAGTTTCTGAAGATGGCTTCAGGAACATTTTTTGTTGAATGTTGTTTTCCATTTCGATAAACCTCTCTTGTCATCCATCCCCAAACATTTTCAATTGAGTTCAAGTCCGGTGAGAATGCAAGATGTCACAAGCGATAGACTCCATTTTCTTGTAAAAAGCTCAAAGTCCGTCTTGCAGTGTGAATTGCAGCATTATTCTGTTGAAATAACCATCCATACCCCCACAAACGATGACTCTCCATCATCAAATATGCTTTTTGTAGCATACTAACATAACCCGCTGCTGTCTGACAACCCCGCACAACCTAGAGCTCCACCATTCCTCTGTAAGAAAAGGTACCCCAAACCATTACGAACCCTCGACCACTATGACGCGTGGAAAACATGTCAAGGGGCATGTTTTTGTCATGTCAATATCGCTGGAATCCCTCATGACCATCTAAATTGAATTTTTCTCATCTGAAAACAGGAATTCTTCCACTTCTCAACGCCCCAGGTTTGGTATTCACGAGAAAATCTTAAGCAGTCCACTTTGTGACCGGATGCATACGATTAATTTATTTACGCTTTTAATTTACCATGCCTTTTTGTTGTAAGTGTCATCTGGTGGTTATTGGACTGCAGTCAACATCTGTAACAGCCTTAATCCGAGTAGAAAAAAGTCCTCTGTCATTCATAACAACTCGTCTTATTGTCCTATTCAATGCAGGATAAATTCTGGGGAGGGGATACCAAAGGATTTTGCTTTTCTATAATTCTCAGTGTTCTTTAGAAAGTTGCAAATAACAGTTTAACTGTGATTTACCTTAGCTGATATAGTTCGCTGTGACAAACTTTGCTTATGGAATCCTAGAATTCCAGAGCGCTCAACTTCGGTGAGTTTTCTGGCTTTAGGCATGGTAACAAATTTACACAGTGATTGCTAATTTCTGACTAAACTAAAAACATTAGATTTGCCATAAATCTAACAATTGTTCTTATAATTTTTATCATGTATAAAAAGCCGAATTCAATAAAAATGCAAATTTTAAAATCAAATTTTAGAATGTACCTTTTTTATTTCCATAACCTTTTACATTATAGTATTATTAACCTTGTCGGTAGAGTTTACAATCTATTCGTAAAAAAGTTTATTTTTAAAGATTTTTTAATTGTCTTAATTTTTGATTAGCAGTGAATATTCAGGGTAACCCACTTAAAAAGTGTCCAGAAAATGATGCTGAAAGTACTCCCCGTTTACATCTCGCATTTCTGGGCGTATTTAACAACATTTGCAGGTACTGCCTGTATATCTCCTCTGGGGATTCTCATGATAGCGTTGGTAATGTTCTCCTTTAATTGGTCTAGATTGGGAGAATTATTTATATAAACCCTTTGTTTTTAAGTCCCCTTAATAAGAAAACCACATCAAGTCCAGGAAACATGGTGGCCATAAGTTTTTGGTTGTTGTTCTCTCTTTTGTAAACATGCCATGAACTCGTGTCAGTCATCTGTCAAACATGATGTATGTAGCGCTATCTTGTTGGAAAAAGAATTGCATTTTGTCCTGTGGTGTTAGTTGGTCGTTAAGAGAAATATTAGATAGCTAGGGCTACTTTTAAGTGGTTTACCTACTATATATATATATATATATATATATATATATATATATGTATATGTATATATATATATATATATATATATATATATATATATACTAGCAAAAGTACCCGTCATTGACTGGCTTCAATCACAGCGTACAGAAAATGGACTCTGATTTATGAAAGTATGATAGGTTATGACAAGGAAGGGTTATAATGAGATACCTTCGAATTTGGGGGTATCAATACCTAGCAAAATATGATGAAAGTAAAAATAAAATATATAAACCCCATTATTTATTATGCCATACCTGTTCACATTGAAACACTTATCACAATATTATGTGGATCTATATTAAACAAAAACTTGTTAAACTTTGTGAAATATTTCCATTCTATGAAGGTCAGGCGCGAACGGATACCCCATAATTTTATTATAATATATTTCTTATACGGAAACATAATTATCAAAGTATACTTACGCAAATAGATATGAAAAGTCTTTATTAAAGTTTGTGCCCATTTCCATTCTATGGAGGCTAGGCGCGGATGCAGACCCCACAATTTTATCATACCATCCCTATTTAACCTAAAATATACTTATCAAAGTATTCTTATGTACATCTGTATAAAAAAAACACTTGTAAACGTGTTTTTTTTAATTTTTACATTTTTATTTCCATACTTTGTGGACCAGGCACGAACACACACCCAACAATTTTTATAAACCACCGTTCTTCCAGATGAAACATACCCATTTCTGTTTCTCGATATATCTTCTATCATTAAATGTAATCAGTTTTTTTTTAAATAGTCAACCATATAGGCGTCTATTCGTGCCCAGACACACACGCACATACACATACAGACATCCAGCTTCATATTATATATATATATATATATATATATATATATATATATATATATATATATATATATATATATATATTGAGTAAAACAATTAATAATTCATAATTAAAAATCGTTTTCAAAAGGAAGAACAAACAAAATCAATATATATATATATATATATATATATACATACATATATATATATAATAAATTCACAGCCAAACAACGTCGCAGCCCACAAGAGTCATGACAGTCAATGAACCGGAAGTCCAAGACTCGAGTTTCGCCCTCATTTGGGCTCATCAGTTAGACACATCCGAACTCAGGATTCGAAACCCGAGCCTCTTGCGGCGAAACTCGAGTCTTGGACTTCCGGTTCGTTGACTGTAATGGCTCTTTTGGCTGCGACGTTGTTTGGTTGTGGAATTTATTATATACAATACCTCACATTCTGAAAATCGTATTATAAGTTGCTCGTTTGATTAGCATTGCTGGATACCGTCGTTGTTTCGAGTTAAAAATTCCTACTTGTGAGACATTGGCTTGGGTTATTGACTGGTTGGATGGCCGCGCCTTTGTCGAGACGAAGTAGGTTCATTTCACAATCGGATTTCGACGCGGTTTGCTTGATCTGTGTTGGTTAATAGAAATTCTTGTGTGCGGGGCGTTTGCTCGGTTGGTAGAGTGCTTGCCTCGCATGCGACAGTATCAGGTTTTGAATCCTGAGTTCGGATGTGTCTAACTGATGAGCCCAAATGAGGGCGAAACTCGAGTCTTGGACTTCCGGTTCGTTGACTGTCATGGCTTTTGTGAGCTGCGACGTTGTTTAGCTGTGGAATTTATTATATACAATCTCTCACACTCTGAAAATCATATATATATATATATATATATATATATATATATATATATATATATATATATATATATATAAGTTAAAAAAGCATTTCATCAAGGCATGAAAATTGTGAAACAAAATGTTTTTACTATAGGCTTTAAAAATAAAGGTACAATATTCAATTTGAAATTTATTTATCTTTAAAGTGCACTTTTATACATTTTACAAAGTAAGGTATAAAATGCTTTTCTAACTTGTATCGTATCTTTTTAAGATTATATTTTATTTATTAATTTGGATTAAAAAATGAATGTGGTTTTGCATGTATTTATAAAAACTCTCCTACTCTCTATTTCAGTTTGTACTTCTCTTCACACCATAACTCTTTTTTGCAACTCCCTCTTTGACATACATGTCTTAATTATTTAGAAAATCTGATTTTTTAACCAAAGGCTTTAAAATAACATTTTTGATTTAATTTTTTAAAACTTCTTTCAGAGTAGAAAATCTTTACAATTAATCAGGAACATATTTCATATAGGTTTCATTAAACATTTTCAATAGACAACGAGAAAAAATAGAGATGGAAATTTCAAAAGGATTATATAACTGCTTACGCTCAATAGTAGTCCTCGCCAGCGAAATTCTTTGTTATTATTATTATTATTATTATTATTATTATTATTAAAAACATTTTGTGTCCTGCACTTTCGCGCGAGGATTAGTATATATATATATATATATATATATATATATATATATATATATATATATATATATATATAGAGAGAGAGAGAGAGAGAGAGAGAGAGTAAATAAAAAAGGAACAAACCGTATTATGTGTTCACCAACGTTTCGTCTTTATTTCGAGACTTCCTCTGGGTGATTGAGATTAAGAAACCAAAAAATATACCAGTACAAAATATTTGAAAAAGTTTCACGTGCACAGTGTGACGCAGTTATATTTAAGAGAAACGGAAAAATTGATGTTGGAAATTCAAAAAGGAAGGAGGGGCTGGCGCTGTTAAAGAGAAGGAAATTTTAGTGACGTCATATAATCGTTAATTTAATTTTAAAACTATGAACGCAAGTTTATATTCTTATTGGGAAAAAGATATATCTGTTGAAATTTAAATATAAGTTTGTAATAGGAATGAAATGAGTGTTTTTTGTGTAATTTATTATAACTTATATTTAAATTTCAACAGATATATCTTTTTCCCAATAAGAATATAAACTTGCGTTCATAGTTTTAAAATTAAATTAACGACTATATGACGTCACTAAAATTTCCTTCTCTTTAGCAGCGCCAGCCCCCCCCTTCCTTTTTGAATTTCCAACATCAATTTTTCCGTTTCTCTTAAATAGAACTGCGTCACACTGTGCACGTGAAACTTTTTCAAATATTTTGTACTGGTATATTTTTTGGTTTCTTAATCTCATTCACCCAGAGGAAGTCTCGAAATAAAGACGAAACGTTGGTGAACACATAATACGGTTTGTTCCTTTTTTATTTTCTCTATTTTGTCGGAATACTATTTCCATTATCTTCATCATATATATATATATATGTATATTCGTTAACTTAATAACTCTACATATATCTTTATATATATATATATATATAATATATATATATATATATATTGAGGTATTTAGTTAGCTTGTTTTAAAATGCGTGAATCTTCAGTTTATAATACAATAATCAGTTTAAGATACTTTGGTTTGAAGCTACAAACGTGACTGCATTTTGATACTTTATTCTCATGCGTTGTAGAAGTACTTATTTGATCATAAAACTTTCCTCTTTTTTTGTGTGTTATTTTATAAGTAGGTATCCTAAATTGCTTAAAGATGATTGAATAGTGAATGACGTCGCGTAAGCGCAATACACAGTTCGATTACTTTTCGTTTTTGCTTTCTTTTCATAATGAAAACGTTGAGAATATGATAGCGTTTAATACTCGTTTTATTAACTCTAATATAATAATATTACCGATGGATATAAATGTGGTTCGCAGAATAAAACGTAATTTAGATTTCAGCAGTTTTATTCGATTTAATCTTCATGAAAGAATACTATCCGTCAATAGGTAAAACTTAGCAAAAGTAAATGCGCATATTTTATTTTTTATTCATACCAATCTATCTATCTATCTATCCATCTATCTATCTATCTATCAATCTATCTCTCTCTCTATATATATACATATATATATATATATATATATATATATATATATATATATATATATATATTATTTTTCAAAAGCTAGCTATTACAATATTGTTTCTTACTTCGAGTAACAATGGCAGAGCTTGTCAGTTACATGAACAATGTAAGTTGTCTAAAACGGTGTTTTTATGAGTTATTTAATGTAAACATCTATAAGTACGGGACATAGCAAGAACATAATTTTGCAGACTTGTTAGTCGAAATACGAACAAATACTGTAATTGATTCCCTTTAAAAAGTAATAAATCGGTAATTGAGTAAACCTGATATTTGGAACTTAACATTTGGAACATAATACATTATATATGCTATGAAACCAATAAAAAAGCCAAAAGCCATTCATTATGCCTGGACTTTTTTCTAAACTTATATAAAAATATTTATACTACTAGCGGGGGTAGCCGGCGTTGCCCGAGTGTTTGTTTCCGGGACGGGGGGGAGTTTTAAAAAATGTTATGGTAGGTAAGTAGGAAGGATCAAACCCGGAGTCATGAGTAAAAGTAGGAAAATAAAGTGTGAAAAAAAACAAACATCTGCAACGTTAACAGTTCGGCCACCAAGAAAAGTCCATTCCAGTTGTTTAGGAAAAAAAACAAACAAAAAAAAAAACGACTACGGTAGGTTGGCGCGAACGTGAAAATATAATATGAATTGTCCAACACGCTAACCACTACGCCAGTGAACACTGCAGCTTAGTTTAGTGATTTTAAATAACTTTACATTAAATAACTACGAAGCCAAACCGGTGTTCTCTTCTCAACTATTCCTTGTGAACGATCCCCAAACGGTGTTAAGTGGTGGCAGGGGGAGGAGGAATTTATAAGAGAGAAAATATTTTACCACTTCCATTGATCTTAACCGATTTCGGCCGTGACTTCTCAGCAGAAAAAGTATAGAAATCTAAGATTATCGAGGAATTTGAGAAATAATAAGCCTATAACACACCTCAGATATTGTTCTGCCGTTTGTGCATATTATATTTGCATGAAATATCTTGATTTTTAATCCTATTAAGGTCAAAATCAGACGCGAAAAATGAGTTCATTTTATTTATATAGAGAAGAGATAAAGAACTTTATTTATAAGAAATGTATTTTAATCCATTACGATTAATATAAACAAACGCAGTACGTTTGAAGTAAATAATTAATACACACACACACACACACACACACATATATATATATATATATATATATATATATATATATATATATATATATATATATATATATAGGGCGACGGCATTGCCCGTCGTAACATATGCGTAAATATGATATTTTCATTAATGCAGATGTCGTCTTTGTTATTATAATATATTGGAGGAAATATATAGAAACAATTTAAAAGGTTAAATATAATGACGCGTGCGTCACCACCGAGAATCGAAACCGTAACGCCTAACTTGCAATTTATTTTGTCCTTTGCTGTTTAGGACTGGGCTAACGTTAAAAATTAGAAAATAAACTAATAGCTACTACATTATGTATGCATAGTCGTAATGCCGTCGTTGGACCTTCAAATGACAATTTTTAAAAACATTTTCACACTTTTTATATATATAATATAAAGTTTCTCATAGGTTCAAATACCTTATATATGAATTTTCATATCTGTATACCAAAATCTCTAAGGGGAGTTTGGGAGAAAACATTTTTTAAACAAAAATGTATGCATATATGGAAAGTTTTCTGTTTACTATAAGCTTTTCTCTCTCTCCCTCTCTCTCTCTATATATATATACATATATATATATATGTATATATATATATATATATATATATGTACATACATACATACACACACTCACACACACACATATATATATGTATATATATATATATATATATATATATATATATATGAAAGAAAAATTTTGTTTTTTTAAAGATTTTGTATTCCTGCACGTCAACACATGAAATTAATACGTAAAAATATAAACATCTATATACTTTTGTATCATTTTATATATATATATATATATATATATGTATATCTAGATATCTAGATAGATATATAGATATAGATATGTATATATATAGTAACTTTGCGCATCTATATACCTTTTATATTAATTTTTCATCTATGCATATATATATACATATATATATATATATATATATATATATATATATATATATATATATATATATATATATATATAGTCACTTATATAGTGTGTGATTTTCTTGCTCCAGATGTTCCGAAACGGCTGAACCTATCTTTGGCAAATTTCACACGGATTGACTTTTTCTATGGCTGGCAGTATCTTTTAATATTTTTTGTACAGAATGCATCCGATAATTATTGACAATCGAAAAAAATCCAACACTAAATATTGTCTTTCTTTCATACAGATTAAAAGAAAAAAAAATTTACAGGGAAACATTTTACGTTACACCAGCCAAGGGATATAATAAAATCTCAGCAAATCATTTCTTCTTAAAAAACAACAACAGAATTATTAACATCTGGAGATGCAGCCCAGTGGTTGATCATTGGACTACAGATCGACTTATCCTATGTATAATTCCGTGTATATCTCACCACATTATTTTTATTTACTTCTTATTTTGAGTTCAATTTGCGATAAATAAAGAGGTGTCATTTAAACATCACTGATTAATAATTTATTTATTTGCATTATTTTATTTATATTTATTATTTAAATTAACATTCATCAAAATTGATTTTTCCAGGGCATTCTGACGTGGTATTGTAAACAAACAGACGGACTTTTATGAACGACATTGTATTTCTTTCTAACAATAATTCTTACTTTCTTGTTTATTAATCTTTCAATCGTTCTCACTTAAATCCCGTAGTTAATACGTATTTAATAATGCTAAGCTACTAGGCCTCCAGGAGGCTCCTACCCTAGGTCGCTACCGATGTCAATATGTTACAAGAGATCGTGGTAAAAGAAACGAAATGTATTTACCTCTATTTCTTAATGACAGTTGTCATTGTAGCACAATTCATACATTTTGTATTTCATTCTTAGATATAACTTCTTAGGTGGTCGTTTTACGTCTACTACTACTCTTTGAGCCCTCGCCAAAATTAATTGTGTAATCAAGTAATGTCTTATATATATAATTATAACACTCAAATGACCTTGTAACAGATTTTGTAACCCAACATCCGGTTTATGACTTCCGGTTGCGTATGCACACGTAAATATACACCCATAACAGCGTAAACAAATAAACACAAATCACTAAGCCGGTTTCGTTCGGACAAACGGATGTCATTAGAAAAACGTATATATTAAATTTATTGAATAAAAAACCTTCAAGATATGGGAAACAAACGCAAAAAGTGATTACAAATACGTATAATCATCGACCTGTTCCATATATATATATATATATATATATATATATATATATATATATATATATATATATATATATATATATATATATATATTATACTAAATAATTAACGCGACAATAAAACGTATTGTTTTACAATGTACATTTTCAGCCTCCTTTTTGTTCGCGTTGAAATAATCCAAATAAACAATTATAAAACTTTCTCCTTTTTTACATCGTTCATTCCCGTATTACTTTTAATTTATTTTAACGCAATGTTCTTACACATAAATCTACTTTAACCAGTTGACAAACATAAGAGCATTTTACAACCACGATTTACCTACTGCCTTTCTTTTTTTTTTTTTTTACTTATTCTCCATTTTTTAATACGCCTTTCTTAAAAACATTCATACATTTTCTTCCACACTACCAACATAAATAAATAACCCCGAAAATATGTTATTTTTTAATTGCGTTACAAATAAATAATCAACGCGGCAATAAAACGCAGTTTTACTGTGTACGTTTCAGCGTCTAAATTAACGTTTCGCGTTTAAATTAAAAGATATATAAAAATTTGAATTTTACTTTAAATATTATGGTATCTGTTCAGTGCACATTTACCTATAAGTATAGCCACCCACTTATAATTCAATAATTGTAAGTTTTTGATTTTTTTCAAAAATAAACAATTATAAACAGAAAGAATCATAGAAATCTATCTATATTCGTTGTTCATTTTAATATGCTTTCATAGAAATGTTTCTGTTATGTCACAAAAAACTATTTTCTTTACGTCACAAGTGTCACACTCATATAGTAATTCTATAGCTAATATAACATACTGATCCAACGCGTCACGGGTAGTCTAGTATATACTTAAAAATGAAAAAATAGTTTCTATGAAATTTATTTTACGGCACAATAGATCTAAGAAGGAATCCAGTTAGGCTTCAGGTAGGTTTGAATCCCAAGGTATATGCTCTGAAATACCTTCTACTAGCAGCAAGTTATTATATAAACCAATGGTACTGTCAAACAGTATCATATTCATTCGTAAGACTTGACTAATAATTTGACAAAATTGAATTTAGGCTCATGTTTGTTATAAGACAAAATCAAGTTAAGTTTAAGGCGACCTCGTAAAAAACGAAAGTACAAACGAAATTTTTAAATTACCGTGTTCAAAATTATTGGCACGGCTTATTCTCATTTACTACCAGTAAAATTACAACCATTTTAATGTTTGATATGGTTTCGCGACCTTTTTGTAGCCTTATTATGCTTATTTAATGTTAATTTAAAAAAAAAATCTTTTTCAGATAATTTTTAGACAGCGTTTGTTTTAAATCATGGAACTCTCGTTATGGTTAAGACTAAAGAACACAGCGAATACCTAAGGAAGCGTGCGATAGCGTGCCATTCCAAAGAGGAGAGCTATGATAAGATTTCTAAGGAGCTAAACTTTACCAAATCTACGTTCGGTACATCGTAACGAAGTACACTCACAAGGTCACGTTATGAATTTGGGAGCTAGGGAGAGAAAACGGCTACTGTCCGCGAGAGCAGAGTAAAAAATAGTTCAAAGTGTCAACCAAAACCCAAGGATCACTGGTGAGGAGATTGTAGAGGAACAGAGAAGCTCTGGAGTGAATGTGTCTTGACACATAGTTGGTAGAGTTTTGAAGAGATCTCGTTTGAAAGCATGTCACCCGAGGAAGACGCCCTTATTGAAACCTGTGCATCTAAAAGAAAAGCTAGACCTCGCAAAGCGTCATATGGATAAAGATGCTGCCTTTTGGAAACATGTTATATGGTCCGAGGAAACCAAATTTGGGTTAATCGGTCATAATAGTGTTTCTTCTGTTTACAGGAAATCTGGCGAAGCCTTCTTACCTTAAAACACCATACCAACTGTGAATCACGGCGGAGGCGGTTTTATTTTTTTTTGGATGCTTTGCTGCCACTGGACTAAGACGACGTGTTAAGGTCACAGAAATCAGGAAAAAGGAGTATTATGTTAAAATCCTGAATGAAAACCTGAAGGACTCTTCTAGAGAGCTGTAAATTAGTCGACCTTGGCGCTTCATGCAAGATAATGACCCAAAGCGTTCGGCTAATTTGACTAAAAAATCGCTTGAGGACAACAATATCAATGTTATGGAGTGGTCATCCCAGAGTCTGGACCTCAATCCCATTGAAAATTTGTGGAGGATTTTGAAATGGAGGGTAACGGAGAGGAAGCTTAAGAATCTCGCTCAGTTAAAGGATTATTGTCAGGAGGAATGGGCTAAATTTACTGCTGAAGAATGCTACACGTTAGTGAAAAACTATAATAAACGACTACAGCAAGTAATTAAGGCTAAAAGCTATACAATCGATACGGTGCTAATAAATTTGAACAAGGTAATTAAAAAATATCGTTTGTAATTCCTTTATTATTCATTTTTTTTTTCAGATTCGATTGTTAAGTTGGAAAAGGCAGTTCAGAATGTGATTTTTGTGATTTCCTTTGATTTAACCCATTTCTGAAGGATTTTTAAGACAAAATGAGGTTTTTAATTAACCGTGCCAATAAATATGATCATGATTGGATAATAAGATAGCGGGTGTGTTATAAGTTTTTGTTTCGATTCAATCTGATTGCCCCAAGTCATATGGATTTATAATTTTTTTAATATGGCAACTATATAATATATAAAACTCGATGGAAAAATAACTCTATAATAATATATACGAAATCTGCAAGAATTAAACTATGTTTACGTCTACTTTACGACCTGGCTACGCCGGGTGTTTAAATAAACTCTAGTTTAAATAAATATTTTGCAGTTTAAACAAAAAGCTACAATAATATCAGGGTGTCTCCATTTACGCTTATAATTAACAGAATGCCCTCATCAATATATTTCATATGAAAGAGTTCCTGTGGAATTTTCACATATTGCACTAGTAAATTATATAATAATATACTTATTGTGTGTGTTCTTATAAATTAGACATATTAGTTTGTTTCTCGAAACTCTGCTTATTTTATGTTCAAACGGAAAAATAATATGTTTGAATTTTCATTTTAGTGCATATTTTTGTCTTTTTTTCTGTTTTGTATTTTGAAATAAAAAATATCTTTTTGCTTGTTGTTTAATCTGTGTTTAAATTTATTTTATGTTTATTCATACGAAATTTTGGGAAAAATGTATTTTAGTTTCTGTAAAAATAATGAAAATTCTTTTTTTTAATTCCTTTCCCTCATGTTTAAGAACTAAAATACGTTTGTTTATGTTTTTATGCATCTGTACACAAATAGATCTTTTATCTTTTATCTTTTTATATATCATAAAGGTGAACGCAATTCATGTACGTTATATTTTGTGACAAAATCATTGTCTTCTCTTAGGATTTGAATTCATTTTTATGTTTTTTTCTCGTTAAAATCTACGTTATATAAAACTGCATAATTAGTAATGAAAACAGTGCAGAAAAGTTAGAATTTAGGTAGGCTAAGGTCATTGTGTTTATTAACTAGGAGGTTGACAGAGATAGAAGTTTATTTCATAACCGGCCCATGTTTTCTAAAATACTTTCTAGTAGCACAACTGTAAGAGATAATGCAATTTTGTAATAAGCAGTTCCGTATATATCCGTATAATTGAATTAATTATTTTGGCAAAATTTAATTTTATAATCGCGCTTGTTGTAACAAAAAATGATTACTCAGGTTAAATATGTTGAGGATTAGTATCTTTGCTGTATCTGTTGCTTGAAAACTTGGTAGAAAAGTACCAGTCAAGAATCCGTATTTGATAACCAGCCCGACAGGGGCGAGGCCAGGAACTGGCCGAGTTCATGTCGGACTGAGATACACCGTCTGAGTATCAACCAGGAGGTCCACCCTTCCAGGTCTTGCTACACAGCTTCCGGATGGGGTAAGTTTATTGCTTGCTGACCGAGGCGCCCTGACCGAGTAATGCTGTGGATATGCTCAGACAATTTTTGTTAAGCAAGAGTGCTCCTCCTTAAGGGGAGCTTGCTGGACACCTCACTTTCTTGATCTTGTGTCACATAATGCTGTTGTGGGCAGTATTTAAATGTCTACTCCTAGATTTATTTTTTAGAAAACTTTACAGTTTTGTAGAGTAACAAATCCTATAATAACAGGCTTGTATATTTTTTATGTGCGCTTAACATAACATTTTGCTTGTTGAATCTCTGTTTACTTTATGTTCAACCGGAAACAAAATCTGTTTCATTTCTTTGTGTATATTACTGGTTAGTACGATTTTTCCGTATGTAAAAAAAAGGAAACCACATTCTGTATTTTTATGCAGATTTCAATTTTGTCTTTTTAAAGAGATATATGCTTTCAATTTTTATGGCATTATATCTAATATATAAGACGCTATATGACTGTTTGTCTGTCTCCATATTTTCAAACTCTATCGCATCTAAAACAGAAAGTCGCAGAGCGGTGCTAGAAGCCTTAAATGATTGGATTTTTTTACTGCTCGTTCTATTATGGGTCTTTAGTGGATTAAAATAGTTTAAAAGTCATCAAAAATGGATCCGAATTGAAAAAAAAATCTCTGCACATTTTGCACATTCATCTTAGTTTATTTTTAATTTTTTATTTCTAATCAGTTCATATGTGTGTCACATTAGTGTAGTGGTGACGTTGCCAGCTTTAAATGCTACGGTTTTGCTTTCGGTTTCGATTCTAGCCGATGACATCCAAATATTTTTTTAAATTTTGAAATCACAATTCTGTTATAATTTATACGAAATCTGGACGATTTAAAATATATTTAAGCGTATTTTACGCCCGGCCAAAGCCGGGTACTCCAGGCTAGTCTAATATATGAAATGCTATACGTCTGTCTGTTTCCATATTTTGAAACTCTATCTCCTCCGAAACTAAAAGTAACCGAGCGACGCTAGAGGCCTCGAATGATTGGATTTTTATGGACCGTTCTTTTATTGATCTTTAGCCAGTTTAAATAGGGGTTAAGTTGTAAAAATTGAAAAAAAAATCGTCATACATTTTGTACATTTATCGTAGTTTATTTTAATGTTTAATATTTAATTTTTTTTTTATTTTAACCAGTTCACGTTGTGACTGTGCTAACGCCACAAACCGATGGCAGCCGAAATCATTTTTTTTACACTTTAAATCACAACTCTATAATAATATATATAATATATACGGAATCTCGAGAAATGACAATTTCATATTTAAGCAAACCTACTTCCACCCTGCTACTAAAGTAGATTTTGCTTCATAACAGGACTATATTTTCTTTTACATCTTGTGGTTTGTTATGTGTTTAAACAATAGAGATACTTGCGTCTCTTGATTGAATTCTGTTCAAGACCACCAGCAATTATTTTTTGATTATTTCGTCTTCGCGTATGGTAGATTTTCGTATGTTTAAAAGTATCAGCCATTTTCTTTCTCTAGATTATAAAGACTTTTCGTACACACACTGACAAGGCGACTTTTCGCTCCGTCTTTATTATGTCATATATATATATATATATATATATATATATATATATATATATATATATATATGTCCGCGCGCTAGAATGTTTTTATCTGAAATTGTTCGCAATTACGCAGAATGTAGAAATTATGCATAATATAATTATGCGTAATAGCGAAACGAAACCAAACATCCAATAGTAATGAATGCGAAATTAATTAACGCTTGCGTTTTGAAGAAATATGCTAATTAGTTAACTTTATGTTGTCGCTTGCATATCTGTTACTCAGTGCATTATCAAGTTTGATTTAATACTTTTTATATAATATCAATATCAGAGCGAGACAATAATATATCAATTTCACACGTTGCCTGCTATTAATTCGTTTCAAAATGAAGTCATATGCCAAAAGAAAGAAACTGAGACATTTGCGTGGGATTATTATGTTTTTCTAAAGAGTTATTGTATGTAAACACAAATATTGCGCCGGCTTGACATGATCTTTAAAAAATTGTTTACAAAATTACTTATATTAAACATAATAAACCTGTCATGCGAACCATTCACGCATGCGCATTCGTTGAACAGTTAGCAAACAAATAAAAATGCGAGGACCCGCCCACGTATAAATGTATTAATTTTGACTCCTTAGCAGCCCATTTTCTTAAGGAAAACCGATAAAAAGTGTTTTCATATCTGATTACCATATATAACAATTTTCAAGTTTAGATAAAAAATCCGTTTAGGTTGGGAATTGTCCTCTCACACACACGTTCTCACTTTTATAGATATATGTTTTTTTTTATAGATATAGTGTTTATTTAGCTTTTGGATGACAAAACAATCTAAATAATTTCTTTATGTCCATACCTTATTGCTTACTGTTCTAGTGCGAGGACGAGGTATCGTGTAGATATCTTGATTCTAATAGCTGTCGACGGTAACCCATGATTAGTTTTTGGGAAGTATATATTTACATATCTCTCGAGTAATTCACTTTATATCGAGACAAAATGTCTGACGCTAAGCTTCAAGAATAAAAAAAATAAACAGTTTCCTCTATGCATCTATGTGTATTATATTGCTTGTTCAGAAGGAAATCGAAGAACATTTATGCATAGAAAATAATGGCAAACATTTATTTTTAAGTTGTGATGGGTGGATAAAGTAAGATTCGGATAATTTGTAATGTGCAATATTGGTTTGTGTGAGTTGAAATCTGGAAATTCTTTCTACATGAGAATTCTGTCTTTTTTGTTTTAATTTTCTTATAACTTTGTGTTTCCTGTGGATGGGGCTTCTACTGGATGCCAAATATTCTTGTATTAGTTTAGTTACTCCAACCGAGAGATCGTTTTAAGATTCTAACCGTATCTTTAAGTGCTATTGTTGTATTTCTTTTGCACTTGGTTAACTGAGTATATTCGTCAGATAGTTTTTGAAATTATTCTACATTATCCGGGTTGCCCCTATAACGACTCGTATGATACCTTCTTAAGATTCCAGTTTCTTTTCATATCGTACATAAGTCCTTAGGGTTTTGTTATTTTTCCCTCTCTGCTCTGTTAAGGCCAGAATCACGAGGGGCTCTTACTTCAACTAGGATTGCAACATTAACCTTCTTGCCCCATAACACTAATAATAGCTCCATTTTCTAGGTATGTAGCGGTAGGAATTTCGCAGTCATAGTGGATAGTGTATGACTTATTTCCAACTCTCCTTTCTAGATGTTCCCAATTTTGCTATTACATAGGATATTCAGATCTTTACAGATTTACCAGTGACGATAATTCTATATACAGAGCCAATCTAAACTGATTTATTTCAGCATATCGCCAACCCAACTCAATATTACCGCGAGTTTCCGATATGTCGTCTACACAACTTCCTGTAGCACCACCTCTTATCACTAACGTTATATAGCAAAAAAATATTTCTTACTGTTTAATGCAAGCACTAGCAACCTTCCCCCTCATCTACGCGATTTCAATGCTTTGCTAGATGGTATCCTCTGAGCACAAATGTAGCACATCTACCTTACTAGAAACATGTATATGTAATATGACTTTACCAAAACATTGCATCAAATTCATCCCGCTGACGGATATTAAATGCAGGGCCATTTAACTTCCTGGTTTTCAACTGAGAGTGGCGATTAGATTTATGAATACTTTACTACTAAATATAGCTAGTCTGTTTTGTGTAAAAAAAAACTACACAAACACACACACATATATATATATAGTCATCCACATACAGTACTGTTCGATGTTTCACAGCTCATTAGTGCGGCTAGACAGGCAACTGTCTCAAGCAAGGATCGAAACCCGATCGCCCAAATGACAGTCACAGCTTCTCACCATTACGCTATACAGCTGCTGCTGTGTGGGAAATGAATAAACGCAAAGAGCGTCGCTTAATACGCTAATGGCAATTTGTATGTCACTTCCCGAAATGCTTAACCCAAGATAGTGGCTTTCTTTTATATATATATATATATATATATATATATATATATATATATATATATATATATATATATATATATATAAATAAGAAAGCCACTGTCTAAAACGCTATTGATATGAAATTGAAATTCTAAATTCAATAATTATAAAGACCAAAGCAAGTTCAAAATTTTTGTAATAAATAAACATATTTAGTTATTAAAATTAAATTCTATATATCGATTCATAACAGAAATTCTATCAGGAAAATGCAGTCTTTTCTTTTTTGATCTTTTTCTTTTTTTACGTATCATTATGGTGGTGGTGGTGGCGCCTAGCACATTACCTTCTGATGTTGTCGAAATGTAGAATTCAAATGTCAGATTCAGTGGAAACACCGGTCCTGCATGTACAGGTTGACCCCCCAAAAAACGGGCCCCCAACTATAATGAGGTCTCGTTCCTTAGTGTTTTGTCCGAATGAAATGAAATTTTGGTTATAACTAATTTATTATATTTGAAACATCACATCAAAACACTAGGGTCTTTGGCCTTTTTCCTCCTATCTACAGCATATGTTCTAGTTGTCCTCCATTTAGCTTTTGTTTGTTTTGGGTTACCGTTTATTTAAGTAAAAAAAAAAGCTACCGTTTAAAGCACTGTTTATATAGAATGAAAATTTCAAATTTAACGGTTTTAAAGACCAAAATGGTACGTAAAAAGAAGAAAAAGACAAAAACAATATATATATATATATATATATATATATATATATATATATATAAACTTGTTTTTTTATGAAGTTTGTTATGAATCAAAATATTGAATTTAATTTTAATACATGAATATAGTTATTTATTACAAAAAGTCTGCATTAGTTTTGGTCAATAAAATCATTTAATATTTGATAATATATATCTATATCTATATCTATCTATCTATCTATCTATCTATCTATATATATATATATATATATATATGCTATCAAAGAGTAAATCTTTAACTAAGCTAGTTTGTCGAAAAGAACCCAGTTTCCACCGCAAGTCGAAACCAGGTCAAGAAACGGAGCATTCTTGTGACACAAAAGAAGGGAAGATGACACATAATAACGGCGTTTTTTTTTTTCAAATCGTGAGGCACCCATTAATCGAGTTTATTTTTGTTTTTCCAATCCCTCTCAAGGGTTTGAAAATCATCATATACTTAACGTCTAATTCAGAAGCAAGTTCAGCTGTGCGTGGATTTGCTTCGCATAAAGCTGTTGATCGACCGTTGTGAACATCCGATAGCCGACCACTACGCTCATCATTTCGTCGCCGCTAGGAAATTTCTTACACCCACTATTGTACTGTGCGTTCACTAGTAGTACTTGGGCCAAACACTCCGTTGATATTGCGAACTGTTTTTGCACCTTTTCGACCTCGCTTGAATTGAAATGAGACAATTGTGTGAATTTACTTTTCTTCCATCTTGAATTCAACGTTGTAACAGGCAGACAATCACCAGTTGAACAATCACATTAACTTAAGAACAATGATTTTTTCCGAGTTTCAGTTGCTATTTCCGAACACCGCAAACAACTTTCTTAGTGTCGCTTTTGATACAGATCCTATAATTACTATTCCGAATATGTTTCCCCCTACACAATAATAATCTGTCACAGTAATCATTCAGTATACACAAACATAAAACCAGATTCCAAATTATTCACACAAAATATATTATTACTAATACATTTGTTGTAATTGCTAATAGTTTTAAAATTTTGTTTAAAATTACTATTAATAAATCTTTTATTGATTTTTATTATCATTATTTTTTATTAAAGCTGCTACTGGGGAAAGCGAACACTAATGTTTTTACATGTTCTCTACTTTCACCTAACAATTTAAATTATATCCTATCTTCATTATTATTTTTACTACAAGAATCTAAAGCGATTCTATTTTTTGAAAGATATTTAGTTCGATGCTTTCATCGAACTCTTTTATAAAAATATATCCCAACCTTCTTCTTTACTCTCTTCTTCTCCACTTCCTTTTTCTTCTTCTTTTCATTATAATTTCTATTATTATTATTATTATTATTATTATTATTATTATTATTATTATTATTATTATTATTGTTATTATTATTGTTATTATTACTGTTATTATTGTTATTTTTTAATTTTATTTTGTAAAAATTTGGACATTGCCTAAGTATTATTATTATTATTATTATTATTATTATTATTATTATTATTATTATTTTTATCATTATTATTGCTAATATTATTATTACTATTATTATTTTTATTATTACTATTATTATTACTATTATTATTATTTTTATTATTATTATTACTATTATTATTACTATTATTTTTTATTATTATTATTATTATTATTTTTATTATTATTACTATTATTATTACTATTATTATTATTATTCGGTAGAAATAAAAAGGAAATAGAGAGACTGGTAGAACTTGTGGGGACATACTCAGAAGACATAGGCATAGAGTTTGGGATTAGTAAATGTGTGGTGCTGGTGATGAAAAGAGGAGTAAAGGTTCATTCGAATGGAATAGTGATGCCGAATGGAGAAATCATGAAAGAAATAGAAGATACAGGATATAAGTATTTAGGAGTGCTGGAGGGTGTAGGCATCTTGAACAGAGAAATGAAATAAAAAGTCAGGAAGGAGTATCTTAGAAGAGTGAAACTAATTGCAAAGTCGAAACTGTATGGAGGAAATCTAATGGAGGAGTAAATGCATGGGCAGTCAGTGTTTTGAGATACAGTGCGGGAATTTTAGAATTGTCTGACAAGGATTTGCATGCCATGGATATCAAAACAAGAAATGTTTTAGAAATGTTTGGTGTATTTCACATTCGAAGTAGCGTAGCAAGGCTGTATCAAAAGAGGAAAGATGGTGGGAGAGGATTGAAAAGTGTAAAAGATTGTGTTAGAACCGAGGAGATGTCGTTGAAGGAGCCTATGGTTAGAAGTGGGGAGTGTATGCTTAAGGCTGTAGCCAATGAAGTGGAGGTATGTGAGACCAGGGCTGATTATGTGAAACGTATGGATAGAGAAAGGGCAGAGGAACTGGATAGGAAGAAAATGCATGGAAGTTCTTCCAGGATATAGCAGAAGTGGCTGATAAAAGATCATGGCAATGGCTTAGATCTGTGTATCTGGCTAAGAGTACTGAAGCTTTTGTTTGTGCAGCACTAGAGCAGACATTAGGAACACGATTGTTAAAAAAGTGGTTCTAAGATTTGTGGTAAGACCTCAGAGTCAATTGCGCACCTTGCAGCAGGGTGTAGTGGACTGGCCCAGAGAGAGTACCGCAAAAGACACGATCGCATGGGACTCCATATATATTGGGAGGTGTGTAAGAGAGTTGGGGTGAAGTGTGCTGGAAAGTGGCTTAAGGAGGTGCCTGATGAAGTGAGAGCAAGTACGGATGGCAAGGTAGAGGTATGGTGGGACAAAAGTGTCATAACGACCAAGCAATTGGAACATAATCGTCCGGATTTGGTCGTCATTGACAAGGTCTCAAAAAACTGGCAGATTGTAGACTTCTCAGTACCCTGGGACAAGAATGTGAGAGAGAAGGAGAATGAAAAGTGGAGCAATTATGCTCCATTGGTCTTGGAGATAAGGTGTATACACGGGGTTAAATCACAAATAATCCCAGTTGTAGTTGGTACACTAGGAGTAGTATCAAGTCGTCTGGAAGGACAATTGAAAAAACTACAAATCCCCGATATTGTAGGCGACCTTCAAACCTCTGCAATTATAGGTACCACCAACATCCTTAGGAAAACCCTTGATTTTGAAGCTCCTGGTTTGAACCAGGGATTAAGGGAAATCCTCTGGAAATGAATCCCATCCCTTTCCAGAGAGACGTTCATAAGCGAAATCAGAATTATTATTATTATTATTATTATTATTATTGTTATTATTATTACTATTATTATTACTACTACTAATATTATTATTATTATTACTATTACTACTATTATTATTACTATGATCATTATCATTATTAATATTATTATTATTATTACTACTACTATTAATGTTATTACTATTACTACTATTACTATTATCATTATCATTATTAATACTATTATTATTATTACTATTATTATTACTATTACTACTATTACTATTAATATTATTACTATTATCATTATCAATATTAATAATAATATTATTAATGGTATTATTATTATTATTATTATTATTATTATTATTATTATTATTATTATGCTGCTGCTGCTGCTGCGCCTGCTGCTGCTGCTGATGCCCTTACTAATCCGAACTCGCTATTTCAGTTTAAAATCGCGGGCAGTCAGATTTTATTTGTTAACACAAATGTTTTCCGTTGCTTTAAATATTTCTCAATAAAGAATGGTTCTTTTACTTTAAAATTAAAAAAAAAACATATCTCATATATACTTTTGACAGAAAAAAAATGTTTTAAATGTGTTTATATGAAATAGAGACACTGATATTTATGACTATTACCTTGAATATTATATTTTAATTAACGCTAAATTCTTATTTAAAATAAAAAGAAATGCCGTTGGTATAAAACCTAACGCTAAACTTCCTTAAAAAGATGAAGTAAAATCGGAAGCTGAGACATGTGCATGCGAGTATTATTGTTTTTGTCTTGACAGTTCACTTCTTGTAATTAAAAAAAATACTCGGGCTGAATCGGAACCAAAATCAAAAGATAGTAAGTCAATTACGATAACCATTAAGCCAGCGTTAGAGGATACTCAACAAGATTTTTCAAAGGTAATTATTCTTACCATAAGTAATTTTTCATGTAAACGAGGCACGCATGCGCATTCATGACACAGTTATAAAACAGATAAATTCTCAATGATCCGAACGCAATAATTTTTAGATGTATACCCATTAGCAGCCTGTTTAAATGGGTGAAGACCGATTAAAAAATCTTTCACAAGTCCGAATACCTTATATACCAAATTCCAAGTCTGTAGATAAAAATCTTTGAGTACATATGTTGAGAATTGTCATCACACACACGCATTCTCACTTACATATATATGTGCGTGTGTGCGTGTATGGGTTTTGCACGCGCGCGCGTGCCCGTGTGTGTGATATTAATTGCGTCAGCACTTTGATATGTAGCATTGTCGCCGAATCGATTATTAGCATACATGTCTTATTTCTTTATCTTTGAAATACTTCGTCTTATATTCTTCGTCTTTTGCTTGTAATGAGTTCAAAGGATTAAAGTTTTAGACAAGCATTAAACAATTCTAAATGTAATTTGGCTTTTACTTTATTTTATTTTTTATTTTAACAATCACTATTACACATAAGATCGGAGTGAGATAGAAGAAAAATCTGAAAATTAATGACTTCCTTATCATTAAATGATTTCAAGTCACACAGAAATTCAGGTAATCTATCAGACTTTGACGTGTATATTATTAAAATATTCTACATTTAATCCAAATAAATTTTCGATACAATAATAAAGAAAATCAAATCATTAAAATATAGATAATCAAAATTAACGCAAAGGGATACCAATGTATTAATACATACACGGATGTACACATAGTATTTTTATCATTATTTTTTTAGGGTACTAAACTATATAATAGCTGTTGAAAAAAGAAGGATTGTTGGTTGGTTGTTTTTGTTTTACGGCATATCAACCCTTTTTAGGTCATTTAATGCCGATCCAGTGATTTTGAAGAAAACATTTTTAATAGAATATTTGGGTTTTTTTTTTTCAAAAATGTTTCTATTTAACCCATAGTTGGGACCCTAACTGGTACTACTACTCTGGGTCAGAATAGACCTGGGAACAATGGCAATTAAGAGGTGGTTCCACACTCCCCAAAGCCCACAAGCTGGGGCCTCACCATCGGATATAGTTTAAGGTCATATCCAGGACCTTAAAGCAGGACTGAGTTATTTCTTGTATCCATGGTCAAAAGAAAGACGGAAGGAAAAATTTAATGGAGGGTGAAAAAAAAATAAAATCAAACTATCAAAAAGAAAAACAATGGGGGAACGACTAAAATAAATCCATCGTTTTGATATTTTTTTATCAATACATATGAATTATTATCACGTACATACATAAGTCTATCATCAGTGTACAAATGTTATAATAACAGATTCACAGTCATATTAGACTCTGCATCCTGATATTCAACTGCTTGACCGATAAAAATTATGACTGGAAATGTAAATAGAATTTAATTTTTATATATAGTTGGCATGGATACTCGGTGTTGCCTGGGACCACATGAAATTCAGTTCGTACGCAACTGCTATACTAACCATATTGAACACATTTTAATTATTGTATGTCAACGTCATCGTGGGTAAGATCGATACCCCCCCCCCCAAAAAAAAAATTTCAATAATAAAAGAACAGATAAAAACACGAACATGTAATCGCTACAAAAAGAAATACGTGACAACTCGCCCCCCCATATATTTCAGCATGAAGAGATACGAAGAGAATAGACTATTTCCCGGACATTGAGCACTTTTTGTTGCTATGCGCTTGAAAAAGTTCCCCCATACAGAAAATAAAAAGAAAAAGTAAATAAATCAAAACAACTTTTCTTTCAATCAAGACAGTAGAGTAGCCGTACTACAAAAAAAAAAACAAAAAAAAACATGAGTTGCGCTGGCCGGTCTTGAACCCAAAACCCGAAAGAAGGGAAACAGGTAAAAACGTACGGACAACTGCTTTTGCACACGGCCACGAGTGATTAAGACGTGATGATTTTGCAAAATAAGCGTTTTAAACATAGCTTTAGTTTAATACGCTTGCGTGACTTGCGAAAAAGAGAAAAGTGGTTCAGTTGATGACCACAGAATGAATCTTTTTTCTAATTGTTACATATTATGCATAAGGGGCATTTCCATTTCAGATGGTATCAGGTTTAGCCCAGTCGAATAAGGATGGCAAACATTTGCAGCAGACATACAAACAAACTCCAAAACATACAGACAGCTCACTTTATATAAATAAAGATATAGAGATTAGCAGACAAACATAGAGATTTTGTCAGATTGTGTTCCACAGCAAACGCCTGAACACTGTCTCAGGAAAAACTCGTAAGCTTATTGTTATGCTGGTGCAAAATAATATTGTTTCTTACTTATGTTAATTTATATATAATTTCTGAATTAATTCCATGATATATATTGCTATGTTATATATCATTTCGAAGCGCGTTTTTTCACTCCATCGAGTCGTGTTATTCGTTACCGTTCTAAATCTCTTTATTCATTTTTTGCAGGCTTTTCAACAACGGAACAAAAGTAAAACCCGCACAACTTTCTTGTTCCAGTTCAAACTTGGCCGAAAAGCTGCCGAGGTCGCTCGTGATACCAATGATGCGTTTGACCCAGGAACCACTTACGAACGTGTGGCACCATGGTGGTGCAAGAACTATCGAGATGGTGAAGATGGCCTCGAAGATGGAAGCAGTGGTGGCCAGCCGAATGCGGTAGATAACGAATATTTGAAAGCCTTAATTGAAGCAGATCCTCGCAAAACCATACGAGAAGAACACTCAATAGTCGTTCGCCATTTAAAGCAAATCCTTCCCTAAGTCAAAAATGTTGGATAAATGGGTGACGAAGGAATTGGACGATATCGTCGTTTTGCGATGTCTTCTACGCTCCTTCTGCACAACATAAACAACCCATTTCCCGAGTGGATTGTAACGTTATGGATACTCTACGACAACCAGCGACGTTCAGCACAGTGGTTAGATGTCGGAGAAAATCCACGACATTTCCCGAAGGCGAAATTGAACCCCCAAAAAGTTATGCTGACTGTTTGGTAATCTGCAGCCGCTTTAATCCATCACAGTTTCATGAATCCGGGCTAGATTATCACGGCGTAGAAGTACTGCTGACAAAGTGACAGAATGTACCAGAAGCTCCAACGTATGTGCCCGAAATTGATCCATGTGAAGTGGCCAATTCTCCTTCATGACAATGCTCACACGCGTGTTACACAGCTGAGCTGAACGAATTGGGTTACGAGACTCTGCCCCGTCCTCCATATTCATCGGACCTCTCGCCCACCGATTATCACTTTTTAAAGCATCTCGACAACTTCCTGCGCGAAAAATGTATCAAAAGCCGAGATGATGCCTTCAATGACTTCCTCGCTTCCAAAACCCAGATTTCTATGCTCATGGGACTATTAAACTTGTTTCCCGTTGGCAAAAATGTGTCGATTCCAATGGTGCTTATTTCGATTAATAAAGTTTATTTTGAAAAGAGTTATGATCTTTTGAAGTTGAATGTCAAAAAGCGATGTTATTTTTTGCATCAACCTCATAAACCTACCTTTAAAATGCGCAATGCTAGTTGAAGGAGGCTTATGATAATATAATTATAAATAAACTATACATATAGTTTACCCTGTATTTAAACATCCAAGCGGTCGATCAGATCCCTCTAAATACAGACTAATGCGTCGTTTGTAAGGTACTAGAATATGTGTTAAATAGGGAAATGGTCAACTACCAAAGCAAAATAACCTTAGTAACATGCAATATTGTTTCCGTCGTGCCAGATCTACGGCTAATGTGCTAATAGTAATATCTAGCAGGATTAGCGAATTTCTTGGCAGGGACTTGATATCAAAAGTTTTAGTTGGATATTGCATAAAAGTCTACTACGCAAGACCTCTCGCTACGGAATAGCTTAGAAATGTCTTCTCAATTATTAAATAATATCTCACTGATAGGTTTATAAGTAATGGTTTATAAGCATGTTGATGCTGGCGTCCCTCAGAATTCCATTCTTAGGCCAAAATATCCCCCCAATCCTCATCAACGAACTCCTGAATCACATTCTTTGATCATTAGTAGACATTTATACAGACGATATCACCATATATGGCAACACGTCAAAGGTTGGAAATGACCAATATCTCTTTGATACTCTCTTCTCTTATAGGATAACTTTACCGCCCCAGAAAATATCTAGCTTCCTGTGCAATCCTCTCCCAGTATAAGAGCGAAGTACACCATAAGATAAAATACTGTTACTACATTTGTTCAGGAGGTGTTCGGACACCATATCTTTCTTTGACCACGTTCAAAACCAACTTCCTAACGTAGTAGGTGATCCTTTTTTTCTTCTCTTCAACCTCTGTTCCACGGAAGTGACGTTGCGAACTTTTCACTGTTCTGTCATTATGTTCATGGCAAGTGCTCAACTGAGCTCCAATGTGCCGTTCTCTCTTGCCAATATTTTACCAAAATACACTCGTCTAACCAAAACCACTATCATTCATTTCCACACTCTCTATCGGAGCCATGAACAAAGTTTTTTCTTTCTAAGTGGCAATATGCTCTATAAGGGGTGAACATAAGTAAAAAAAAACTGTAGGGAGGAAATCATATTGGAATGATATTGTCTAGCGAACAGCCAGTGAGAGAAAGAAAGGGTTGTCAACCCACCGTATCAAGCATTTGTCCCGCAACGTCATATCAACCCTGCCATCATATAAGCGGCTTAAACTGCACTGTTGAAATTTTGTGGGTGTTCGAACCGAACCACCATGAACTTTATTTGTAACCGGGTGTAACCGAGTGAGAAGTGACGCACTCAGTGTTCTATTTCTCGCACATCACTTTAGTTCTGTATGAAAACAGCACTTTCGATTAGAATAGTCCTCCGCATAACCGAAATACGAATTACATTTATCAACAACAAATTTGTTGTCTGCGTTTTTAGTTGATTTCGAATTAATCTAATGCGCTGAATCGAAAAAAAGTCATATTGGTTTCAATCAGACCAAGTTGTTTAGTTATGGCAACATATCGTTTTTTTTTTTTTGGCGTTTTTGTTCACATATACACATGCGTGGGACATTTAAGAAGAATTTGTTGAAGGTAAAATGCTATTTGGAAATGATTATTTTAATGACAAAAGGAATTCAGTTCTGATTGTTCTGTGTGATTATGTCGAAAAAAATAAGTTTGAAATAATGCATCGAAACATTCCAAAATTGTTGCTTAGCATATACGAAGAAGGACTGATTTGTGCGAGAGGAATTTGTGTCTAGAAAAGAAAATACGTTGTAAACGACTCTCCAGTAGAAAACATATCCTTTCCACATCACGCTCCACTTAATCAAGCAGTTACCAAGGCTCTGGACAAGGACAATGACTGCTTCAACTACTTGTGCAAGGCTTTGCTCGGAATGACTATAGAGAAGTTGAAAGATAGCAGCTTTGAAGGTACTGGGATCCGGCAACTCATCCGAGATCCAGAGTTCGAAAATTCAATGAACAAAAAGGAACTAGAAATGTCAAATGCATTTTTCTTGTACTGAAGAACATTCCTAGTAACAATAAGGACAGAAACAACGAATAACCTGCCAACAACATGTGTACTGCTTTCAAAACCCTGGCTCGTAACTGAGCGTCACAATGCACTGCCTATTTTTACATATAAACTGGTATCCTAAGGAGTGACGAGCAGAGGGGAGATTCCAGCAGGATCTGAAAGATCAATTATCAAGGTCGTTGCAGCGTAGTCAGGATCGGAATCAAGTGTGATCTGTCTGCCGTTCAGCATTCCAGGAGTTCGAAGAAACGAACGTTCAGTTGATTAAGGTTGATTAATGGTGAAGCAACATGAATTTGACGCGTACTTACTTTTATCAATGCCGACCATTACGTTTACAGTAATATTTTTTTGTACATAAGCGTCATCACTTATCAAGGCTCAGAGACCAATCAATAATAAGGGTTTTTGCGTGTCCAGTAATCAATGGGATAATATCGTAGCAGTCGTTAGTAGTGGAGATTTGGTAAGTTGGATTACTCAGACGATTCAACAAGAATTTGTTTACATTGGACTACACGACGACCAAATTGTTGTCAGCTGGAAAGCTAGCAAAAGAAAGAGATACATACAGGTGTGCAGTTCTAAGAAAGAAGTTTTGTTAATGGAATCTACATTTAGGTCTAGGCATAGATAAAAGTGGGGGAAATTAGTGATAGTGATTTTAGATAGACGAGTGCTTTTCGTGCACGCTTGGCAAATGTGGATCATATATTGGAGTTCAGACGAGCACTTGCCATGAAAAGCGATAAGAAAGTGACAGGCTCGCAACGCCTCTTCAAAGGGAAAGAGGTCGCAGGAGAAAAGGGGAATCTCCTCTAGGCTACGAAGTCTGTTTTTAACTTTGTCACTGGCAGGATTAGTGGCTTCTAGCAGCTCCTTCCCAGATGTGGTACCAGTACTCCATCGTTGGACGTACTTTGGTTTTATA